>NC_048585.1:1810000-1825000 GCF_013265735.2 Oncorhynchus mykiss
CCCGGACTCATCATAATGATATGAGGAGAGAGGCCCTGTCTCATCATAATGATATGAGGAGAGAGGCCCGGACTCATCATAATGATATGAGGAGAGAGGCCCGGACTCATCATAATGATATGAGGAGAGAGGCCCTGTCTCATCATAATGATATGAGGAGAGAGGCCCTGTCTCATCATAATGATATGAGGAGAGAGGCCCGGTCTCATCATAATGATATGAGGAGAGAGGCCCTGTCTCATCATAATGATATGAGGAGAGAGGCCCGGCCTCATCATAATGATATGAGGAGAGAGGCCCGGACTCATCATAATGATATGAGGAGAGAGGCCCTGTCTCATCATAATGATATGAGGAGAGAGGCCCGGCCTCATCATAATGATATGAGGAGAGAGGCCCTGTCTCATCATGATAATATGAGGAGAGAGGCCCGGACTCACCATAATGATATGAGGAGAGAGGCCCGGACTCATCATAATGATATGAGGAGAGAGGCCCTGTCTCATCATAATGATATGAGGAGAGAGGCCCGGACTCACCATAATGATATGAGGAGAGAGGCCCTGTCTCATCATAATGATATGAGGAGAGAGGCCCGGCCTCATCATAATGATATGAGGAGAGAGGCCCTGTCTCATCATGATAATATGAGGAGAGAGGCCCTGTCTCATCATGATAATATGAGGAGAGAGGCCCGGCCTCATCATAATGATATGAGGAGAGAGGCCCTGTCTCATCATGATAATATGAGGAGAGAGGCCCTGTCTCATCATGATAATATGAGGAGAGAGGCCCTGTCTCATCATGATAATATGAGGAGAGAGGCCCTGTCTCATCATGATAATATGAGGAGAGAGGCCCTGTCTCATCATGATAATATGAGGAGAGAGGCCCGGCCTCATCATAATGATATGAGGAGAGAGGCCCGGCCTCATCATAATGATATGAGGAGAGAGGCCCTGTCTCATCATGATAATATGAGGAGAGAGGCCCGGCCTCATCATAATGATATGAGGAGAGAGGCCCTGTCTCATCATGATAATATGAGGAGAGAGGCCCTGTCTCATCATGATAATATGAGGAGAGAGGCCCTGTCTCATCATGATAATATGAGGAGAGAGGCCCGGCCTCATCATGATAATATGAGGAGAGAGGCCCGGCCTCATCATGATAATATGAGGAGAGAGGCCCGGCCTCATCATGATAATATGAGGAGAGAGGCCCGGCCTCATCATGATAATATGAGGAGAGAGGCCCGGACTCATCATAATGATATGAGGAGAGAGGCCCGGCCTCATCATGATAATATGAGGAGAGAGGCCCGGCCTCATCATGATAATATGAGGAGAGAGGCCCGGCCTCATCATGATAATATGAGGAGAGAGGCCCGGCCTCATCATGATAATATGAGGAGAGAGGCCCGGCCTCATCATGATAATATGAGGAGAGAGGCCCGGCCTCATCATGATAATATGAGGAGAGAGGCCCGGCCTCATCATGATAATATGAGGAGAGAGGCCCGGACTCATCATAATGATATGAGGAGAGAGGCCCTGTCTCATCATGATAATATGAGGAGAGAGGCCCGGCCTCATCATGATAATATGAGGAGAGAGGCCCGGCCTCATCATGATAATATGAGGAGAGAGGCCCGGCCTCATCATGATAATATGAGGAGAGAGGCCCGGCCTCATCATGATAATATGAGGAGAGAGGCCCGGCCTCATCATGATAATATGAGGAGAGGCCCGGCCTCATCATGATAATATGAGGAGAGAGGCCCTGTCTCATCATGATAATATGAGGAGAGTCCTCCAGACTCGTTACATATTCACACACACACACACACACACACACACACACACACACACACACACACACACACACACACACACACACACACACACAACCAGTGTGACAGAGAGGTGATATAATTCTCACTATCTAGTCTCCTCACACCTCATCCTCCTCCTCGTCATCACCTCAATGCCCCTCTTTATCACATGATGATATCCCTTGTGTCCCAAATGGCACCCTATTCCCTATATAGTACACTACTTTATACCAGAGCCCTATTCCCTATATAATACACTACTTTATACCAGAGCCCTATTCCCTATATAGTACACAACTTTAGACCAGGACCCTATTCCCTATATAGTACACTACTTTAGACCAGAGCCCTATTCCCTATATAGTGCACTACTTTAGACCAGGAACCTATTCCCTATATAGTGCACTACTTTAGACCAGAGCCCTATTCCCTATATAATGCACTACTTTAGACCAGAGCCCTATTCTCTATATAGTGCACTACTTTAGACCAGGACCCATATGACTCTGGTTGAAAATGTGTGCACTAAATAGGGAATAGGGTACCTTTTTAGGACACTAGCATCATCATTTCTATTCAGGAAATATGTGTGCAGCTCCAGTGGTACTCAGATAGAGACCATATACTCAGATAGAGACCATAGACTCAGATAGAGACCATATACTCAGATAGAGACCATAGACTCAGATAGAGACCATAGACTCAGATAGAGACCATAGACTCAGATAGGAACCTACAGGGTGCTGTATATATTACACAGTATCTATTACAACATACAATGATGAAGCCAATGTGTCAGGTTCATTGTTCAAACCGATCCATGGACGTCCCCGTTTTAAAAGCCCCACAGGAAAGGACTGTAGCACTCATCAGTCCTCACTTTGTGTATCTGTATGTATGTGTGTGAGAACGGGAGAGAGTGTGCTTTTGTCAATGCGAATACGTGTGTGTGTGTGTGTGTGTGTGAGACGGCTTCACCTCAAAGTCAGGTTCTCCTTTTCTCTGAGCTAGCCAAGAAAAATAAGTTCCTCCTGACATCTCCATTCTTAGGTTTTGAAGGTGAACGCGTCTGCATTCAGAGCAGGGAGATCAGGGAGAGCAGGGAGATCAGGGAGAGCAGGGAGAGCAGGGAGATCAGGGAGAGCAGGGAGATCAGAGAGAGCAGGGAGAGCAGGGAGTGCAGGGAGTGCAGGGAGATCAGGGAGATCAGGGAGAGCAGGGAGAGCAGGGAGATCAGGGAGAGCAGGGAGTGCAGGGAGATCAGGGAGAGCAGGGAGATCAGGGAGAGCAGGGAGTGCAGGGAGTGCAGGGAGATCAGGGAGAGCAGGGAGATCAGGGAGAGCAGGGAGTGCATGGAGATCAGGGAGAGCAGGGAGATCAGGGAGATCAGGGAGAGCAGGGAGATCAGGGAGAGCAGGGAGATCAGGGAGTGCAGGGAGATCAGGGAGTGCAGGGAGATGTGGTTCAGGGAGAGCAGGGAGATCAGGGAGAGCAGGGAGTGCAGGGAGATCAAGGAGATGAGGGAGTGCAGGGAGACCAGGGAGATGTGGTTAAGGGAGAGCAGGGAGTGCAGGGAGATCAGGGAGTGCAGGGAGATCAGGGAGCGCAGGGAGATCAGGGAGTGCAGGGAGATCAGGCAGTGCAGGGAGATCAGGGAGAGCAGGGAGATAAGGGAGAGCAGGGAGATCAGGGAGAGCAGGGAGATGTGGTTCAGGGAGATCAGGGAGAGCAGGGAGATGTGGTTCAGGGAGATCAGAGAGAGCAGGGAGATGTGGTTCAGGGAGAGCAGGGAGAGCAGGGAGATGTGGTTCAGGGAGAGCAGGGAGAGCAGGGAGATGTGGTTCAGGGAGATCAGGGAGAGCAGGGAGATGTGGTTCAGGGAGATCAGAGAGAGCAGGGAGATGTGGTTCAGGGAGATCAGGGAGAGCAGGGAGATGTGGTTCAGGGATGGTGTCCAGGCCAGGAGTGATGATGATGGGCTTGGCGACCGGCAGTTGGTGGCTGGCGCCAGGTTGAGAGGCTGGATGATACATGGGTCCACAGAGCAGTGTGTGTGTGTGTGTGTGTGTGTGTGTGTGTGTGTGTGTGTGTGTGTGCGTGTGTGTGTTTAACCACTGCAGTTCGGACCAGGGGACTTACTCTCTTTATTGATCTTTCACTCTGAAATTCTCTCTCTCTCTCTCTGCATGCTGGGAATTGTATGAGGGAGGGAGTGCGTGTGTTGTGTGGAGTTAGATATTTTGAACTTTCTTTCGGTTCTCTCTTTCTTGGTTGCATTCTTTGTTTTCTTCTGTGCATGATTAAGGTTATTCTTTTTTATTTTTTGTTGTGGTAGAATTAAGTATTTAGTTTGTCGTATGGAAATGACCCTGATTTTGGCCTCAGCCCGAATGGGGACGCCGTCCCTGTCACTTCGGCACGGCTTTAGGTGTGTTACTGAAGCTACTGTCACTGTGGAGGAGTTTCTGGTCGCCGTAGGAGAGAAAGTGGGATATGAGAATATTGCTTATGAATAAAGCTGTGGTGTACTTCTTAAAGAAGAGTGTCTGGTAGATGGGATGGTTGAGCATGGTGTACTTCTTAAAGAAGAGTGTCTGGTAGATGGGATGGTTGAGCATGGTGTACTTCTTAAAGAAGAGTGTCTGGTAGATGGGATGGTTGAGCATGGTGTACTTCTTAAAGAAGAGTGTCTGGTAGATCGTATGGTTGAGCATGGTGTACTTCTTAAAGAAGAGTGTCTGGTAGATGGGATGGTTGAGCATGGCGTACTTCTTAAAGAAGAGTGTCTGGTAGATGGGATGGTTGAGCATGGTGTACTTCTTAAAGAAGAGTGTCTGGTTGATCGGATGGTTGAGCATGGTGTACTTCTTAAAGAAGAGTGTCTGGTAGATGGGATGGTTGAGCATGGCGTACTTCTTAAAGAAGAGTGTCTGGTAGATGGGATGGTTGAGCATGGCGTACTTCTTAAAGAAGAGTGTCTGGTAGATGGGATGGTTGAGCATGGTGTACTTCTTAAAGAAGAGTGTCTGGTAGATGGGATGGTTGAGCATGGTGTACTTCTTAAAGAAGAGTGTCTGGTAGATGGGATGGTTGAGCATGGTGTACTTCTTAAAGAAGAGTGTCTGGTAGATGGGATGGTTGAGCATGGTGTACTTCTTAAAGAAGAGTGTCTGGTAGATGGGATGGTTGAGCATGGTGTACTTCTTAAAGAAGAGTGTCTGGTAGATGGGATGGTTGAGCATGGTGTACTTCTTAAAGAAGAGTGTCTGGTAGATGGGATGGTTGAGCATGGTGTACTTCTTAAAGAAGAGTGTCTGGTAGATGGGATGGTTGAGCATGGTGTACTTCTTAAAGAAGAGTGTCTGGTAGATGGGATGGTTGAGCATGGTGTATTTCTTAAAGAAGAGTGTCTGGTAGATGGGATGGTTGAGCATGGCGTACTTCTTAAAGAAGAGTGTCTGGTAGATGGGATGGTTGAGCATGGTGTACTTCTTAAAGAAGAGTGTCTGGTAGATGGGATGGTTGAGCATGGCGTACTTCTTAAAGAAGAGTGTCTGGTAGATGGGATGGTTGAGCATGGTGTACTTCTTAAAGAAGAGTGTCTTGTTGATCGTATGGTTGAGCATGGTGTACTTCTTAAAGAAGAGTGTCTTGTAGATCGTATGGTTGAGCATGGTGTACTTCTTAAAGAAGAGTGTCTTGTAGATCGTATGGTTGAGCATGGTGTACTTCTTAAAGAAGAGTGTCTTGTTGATCGTATGGTTGAGCATGGTGTACTTCTTAAAGAAGAGTGTCTTGTAGATCGTATGGTTGAGCATGGTGTACTTCTTAAAGAAGAGTGTCTTGTTGATCGTATGGTTGAGCATGGTGTACTTCTTAAAGAAGAGTGTCTGGTAGATGGGATGGTTGAGCATGGTGTAATTCTTAAAGGAATGTTTATTCAAGTTACGCCTCTTTTTTCTCCGTCAACAAGGGTAACGATTTAAAATGTACCGCCGTTTATTCCCAATGAGCTATTGGAGCGCGAGTTGTTGCGCTTTGGGAAGTTCGCCAGTTCAATTAAGGTTGTTCCGTTGGGTTGCAAACACAGGTAATGTCATTTCAAACACCCAGGGTTGAAACAGGTTATGTCATTTCAAACACCCGGGGTTGAAACAGGTTATGTCATTTTAAACACCCGGGGTTGAAACAGGTAATGTAATTTCGAACACCCAGGGTTGAAACAGGTTAGGTCATTTTAAACACCCGGGGTTGAAACAGGTTATGTCATTTCAAACACCCGGGGTTGAAACAGGTTATGTCATTTTAAACACCCGGGGTTGAAACAGGTAATGTCATTTCGAACACCCAGGGTTGAAACAGGTTAGGTCATTTTAAACACCCGGGGTTGAAACAGGTTATGTCATTTCAAACACCCGGGGTTGAAACAGGTTATGTCATTTTAAACACCCGGGGTTGAAACAGGTAATGTCATTTCGAACACCCAGGGTTAAAACAGGTTAGGTCATTTTAAACACCCGGGGTTGAAACAGGTTATGTCATTTCAAACACCCGGGGTTGAAACCGGTAATGTCATTTCAAACACCCGGGGTTGGTGGTCCTCGTAACGCCTGGGCCCACTGATGTAGGGAGAGGTGGTCCTCGTAACGCCTGGACCCACTGATGTAGGGAGAGGTGGTCCTCGTAACGCCTGGGCCCACTGATGTAGGGAGAGGTGGTCCTCGTAACGCCTGGGCCCACTGATGTAGGGAGAGGTGGTCCTCGTAACGCCTGGGCCCACTGATGTAGGGAGAGGTGGTCCTCGTAACGCCTGGGCCCACTGATGTAGGGAGAGGTGGGCCTCGTAACGCCTGGGCCCACTGATGTAGAGAGAGGTGGTCCTCGTAACGCCTGGGCCCACTGATGTAGGGAGAGGTGGTCCTCGTAACGCCTGGGCCCACTGATGTAGGGAGAGGTGGCCATCGTAACGCCTGGGCCCACTGATGTAGGGAGAGGTGGTCCTCGTAACGCCTGGGCCCACTGATGTAGGGAGAGGTGGTCATCGTAAAGCCTGGGCCCACTGATGTAGGGAGAGGTGGTCATCGTAACGCCTGGGCCCACTGATGTAGGGAGAGGTGGTCCTCGTAACGCCTGGGCCCACTGATGTAGGGAGAGGTGGGCCTCGTAACGCCTGGGCCCACTGATGTAGGGAGAGGTGGGCCGACAGCGGTAGAGCAGCCACAAGCACCTGTTGCTGAGGGACAAGGTGTCCGTGTTGAGGGCACGGGGTTGCAACTTGTGTTAGAGGGAAATGTTATGCTACAGAAAAATATTGTTGTAGAAGGTAAGGATGGATCTGAAGAGCCAGTTCCTCAGACTGGTGAGGAGGTACCCAGTACGAGTGCTGGGGTACAGGAGGGGGTTCATGTGGAGCTAGGCTTCCAGGTGGTGGAGGAGATGCCCAGTACGAGTGCTGGGGTACAGGAGGGGGTTCATGTGGAGCTAGGCTTCCAGGTGGTGGAGGAGATGCCCACTATGAGTAATGGGGTAAAGGGGGTACACCTGGACCCTACTGTTGGGGAGGGGTGTCCATTCTGTGCTGAGTCTGAATCTCTGGCACATCTGTTTTTACTGTGTCCCAGGTTGGTCGGGATGATTGAACTGATCACTAATTGGTTCTCAGCTCTGGGAGAGGTTTTCTCTTCCCAACTGTATATATTTGGGCTAAAGTACATGTTTAGTCAAAAGGGTGTAGTTGTGTTGCTTAATTTTGTGTTAGAGGCAGCAATATTTGGGGACAGGGGTCTGTGGATGTGGTGGGAATGCTGGAGGGAATGTTGGCAGCGAGACTAAGGGTTGAGTTTGCCTATTATAAACTTGTCAACAATATTGATCTGTTTTTGAGAATATGGGGTATTCAGAGGCTGTTGTGTTTAGTTACTGTGGAGGAGGAATTGGAGTTGTGTTTTTAATTGATGTGTAACTGTGGTTTTGTATGAGTATTTATTGTGTGGTGGGCTCCCAGACCCAATAAAGAGTATTTAAAACTCAAACTCTCTCTCTCTCTCTCTCTCTCTCTCTCTCTCTCTCTCTCTCTCTCTCTCTCTCTACCCCTCTCTCTCTCTCTCTCTACCCCTCTCTCTCTCTCTCTCTCTCACACATCTCTCTCTCTCTCTCTCTCGCACACCTCTCGCTCTCTCTCTCATACCTCTCTCTCTCTCTCTTTCTCTCTCTCTCTCTCTCTCTCTCTCTCTCTCTCACACCTCTCTCTCTCACACCTCTCTCTCTCTCTCACACACCTTTCTCTCTCTCTCACACCTTTCTCTCTCTCTCTCTCTCTCTCTCTCACACACACCTCTCGCTCTCTCTCTCTCTCTCTCACACCTCTCGCTCTCTCTCTCATACCTCTCTCTCTTTCTCTCAAATTCAAATTTTCAAATTCAAATTCAAGCTGCTTTATTGGCATGAAAAACATTGTGTCAATATTGCCAAAGCAACAATGTATACAATATACATTGTAACAAAATTATAAATGATAGCAAATAATAATATAAAATGGTAGTAAATAATAATACAAAATTAAATACAAAAATAATAACAATAAAATGGTAACAGTCTACAGTAAACATTAATAATTATAGTAATAACAATAATAGTAATAATAAGTAAGTTACTGTTTACTATGCAGATGTTATTATTCAGTGTCCCTCAGGCTATGGCAGGAAAATACATATTTGGCTGCAAGAGGAGCCATTGCTCCTTCGCCCATGAGTATTCTTAGTTTTTCCTCTGAGTTCAATTTGTAAAAATTTGGAATATATGTAGTCATTTCTGTGAATAATGAATCTCTTTGTGAGGAATATTTATCACAGTAAAGGAGAAAGTGCATCTCTGTCTCTACCTCCCCTGTCATGCAGTGACCACATACACGCTCCTCTTTGGGTAGCCATGTCTTTTTATGTCTGCCGGTTTCTATTGCCAATCGGTGGTCACTTAGCCTGTACTTGGTAAGGATCTGTCTCTGCTTCGTATCTCTGACAGAGTAGAGATAATCAGCCAATTCGTATTCTCTGTTTAGGGTCAGATAGCAATTTAGTCGGCTTTGGGATTTTGTTTCGTTTTTCCAGTATTGTAAATATGATTCCTTTGATTGGTTCATGATTTTGCTTATTGGAATTCTTTCTTTTGAAGCAGTGCTGGCGTCAGCTTGGTTGGTGAGGTCCAACACCATCTGACTGAGAGGGCTCGTTTCTGGGCTCAGCTCTTGGGCTTGAAGTGCTTTAAATTGCAGACTCGAATTTGGACTTGAATTTAGATGTAGCCAAAATTTTAATGATCTTTTCTGTATTTTCATTATTACTGGAAAACGGCCCAATTCTGCCCTACATGCATTAGTTGGTGTATTTCTCTGGACTTGTAGAATTTTCCGACAGAATTCTGCATGTAGGGCTTCAATTGGATGTTTGTCCCACATTTTAAAATCCAGTTTATTGAGTGGCCCCCAAACCTCACTTCCATAAAGTGCTATTGGTAGGATTACACTGTCAAATATTTTAGTCCAAATTCTAATTGGGATGTTGATTTTGAATAATTTCATTTTTATTGCATACATTGCTCTGCGGGCTTTTTCTTTGAGTGCCTTCACTGCCATATTAAAGTTTCCCGATGCAGATATGGTCAGACCAAGGTAGGTGTAATGTTTTGTGTGTTCAATTAAGGTGTTGTTCAGGGTGAATTTACATTTGTGTTTCTGACATCTGGGTTTTTTTTGGAAAATCATGATTTTAGTTTTTTGGAAATTTACTGCCAGGGCCCAATTATGGCAATATTGCTCCAGAATATTAATGTTTTGTTGAAGACCTTCTTTGGTTGGTGATAGAAGTACCAAGTCATCAGCATATAGCAGGTATTTCACCTCTGTGTCAAATAGTGTGAGTCCTGGGGCTGGAGATTGGTCCAACATGTCTGCTAATTCATTGATATAAATGTTGAAAAGATTTGGACTCAAATTGCAGCCTTGTCTCACACCTCGACATTGTGAAAAAAATTCTGTTCTTTGGTTTTTGATTTTTATTGCACACTTGTTTTCTGTGTACATACATTTTATTAAGTCATACACCTTACCACCAAGCCCACTTTGTAGAATTTTGTAGAATAGCCCTTCATGCCAAATCGAATCAAATGCTTTTTTAAAGTCAATAAAGCAAGCAAAGATTTTGCCCTCTTTTTTTTGGTGGACGTGTTTATTAATTAGTGTGTGTAAGGTGTATATATGGTCAGTAGTGCGATGGTTAGGGAGAAAGCCAATTTGACATTTACTTATTACATTTTTTTCTTGAAGAAAGGTTTGAATTCTTGAATTCAAAATGCTACAGAAAATCTTTCCCAAGTTACTGTTGACGCAAATTCCCCTGTAATTATTGGGGTCTGATTTGTCTCCACTTTTGTGGATAGGGGAGATGAGCCCCTGGTTCCAGACATCAGGGAAGCAGCCAGAAGTTAAAACCATGTTGAACAATTTAAGCACAGCATTTTGCAACTCAGGTGTGCTGTTTTTCAGCATTTCATTTCTGATGTTGTCTACACCACAAGCCTTTTTTGATTTAATAGATTTTAGCTTTTCATTTAGTTCTTGTTGGGTTATTGGGTAATCTAATGGGTTTTGGTTGTTTTTAATGACTGATTCAAGGATGTTCAATTTTTCTATAATTTCTAATTGGTTCTGTTGTAAGTCTTTTTGTGGGATGTTTTTGTATAGATTATCAAAGTAAGTTTTCCAAATTCCTACATCTTGTATGGCTAATTCTTGTGGCTTTGATGTGCTTAAATTGTTCCACATGTCCCAGAACTGATTTTGGTCAATTGCGTTTTCAATTTCATCAAGTGTCTTGTTGGTATAATTCAATTTCTTGCATTTCAGTGTTTGTTTATACTGTTTCAGAGTTTCAAAGTATTCATATCGTAGCTCTGGGTTGTTTTGCTGCTTATGTTTTTTGTTTGACATTTGTCTTAGGTGTTTTCTAATTGTTTTACATTCATTATCAAACCATTTGTCAGAAACATTTTGATTTTTGCTTCTGATGTTGCATTGCTTTGGTTTTCTCAAATTTGCTTTCAATGCTGCTTTTTGGAATATGCAGTTGATGTTTTGGGTAGCTGAATTGACACCATCTTTATTGTTTTGGTACTGTGAGTTATTGAAAAACTGTATAGAGTTCATCATTTCATTTGAGTTCAATGTTTCAATGAATGCCTCTGCACTGTTTGGAGCCCATCTGAACGATTGGTTTATGTTGTAAAGTTTATTGGGCTGTTTTTTTGAATGAATATTGCCGGTTAATTTCTTCAGAAACACGTTGATCTGACTGTGATCTGACAATGGTGTCTGTGGTCTGACAGTGAATGCACTAATGGAGGAGGGGTCAATGTCAGTGATGGCATAATCGACTACACTTGTCCCAAGAGCTGAGCAGTAAGTAAACTGACCTAAAGAGTCCCCTCTGATTCTACCATTAAGCATGTACAGGCCTAAGGCTCGACAGAGATGTACTAACTCTTTTCCATTTTTGTTCAGTATTTGGTCAGGACTGTTTCTATTATTTATAATAGGGCTACTGTACAAGGAGGGGTGTCCAAATATGTGGTGGTTACCTCCCGCATCAGTGTAGTCAGGCTCAGAACCTGTTCTTGCATTGAAATCTCCACAAAGAAGCACTTTACCCTGCGCCTGAAATGTAATGATTTCTGTCTGGAGATTGTCAAAAAACTGATCATCATAATATGATGAATCTGAAGGAGGAGCATAAGCTGCACATATGTATACATCATTGTCACAATAGATTGTACCTTTGTTAAGTTTTAGCCAAATGTGAGTGGTACCTTTTTTCATTTCATTCAGTGCTAAGTCCTGCTTATGCCAAATGATGATTCCACCTGAGTCTCGGCCCCGTTTAACATTTTTATGTTTGATTGATGGTAGTAAACTTTCTCTATAGCCTGAGGGACACTGAGTATCTATGTCTCCACGACACCATGTTTCCAGTAGGATTATGATGTCCTGTCCCTTGATGTTTTTAATCAATTCTGGATTAGTTGTTTTATAACCAAAATGTGAAGAGTATAGGCCCTGGATATTCCAAGAGCTGATAGTTAATGATCTCATTTATAATAAGTGATATTCACTGGTTTGAGTAAAGTACATCGAAAATAACAAAAAAAATAAAATACTATATATATATATATATATATATATATATACACATACATACACATATACACACATACATACATATATACATACACATACACATATATATATATATATATACATACATACATACACATATACACATATACATACATATATACATACACATACACATATATATATATATATATATATACATACATACACATACACATACATACACATATATACATACACATACATACACACACACACACACACACACACACACACACACACACACACACACACACATACATACACACACACACACATACATACATACATATATATATACATATATATACACATACACATATATATATATATATATATATATATATATATACACACATACATGCACATACACATATACACACATACATACATACATACACACACACGCGCACACACACACACAGACACACACCATTACATATAATAATTATTATAATACCGGTGTCAATACATTTAGGAATATTTGTAAACAAATGAATAAGAATGGAATAAGATTGCACTGTACTTATTTTATGTGCAATCTGCAACCCTGTGTGTTTGTGTGTGTGTGTGTGTGCGCGCGTGTGCCCGTGTGTGAATTAAAGGGACTGTCTAGCTCAGTAGTCTGCATATTAGTTGCAGTAGTTGGCGCACCTCTCCTATCTCTGATTGTTCTAGGGGTCTTCTGCCAGAGGTTACCTCAGCATATGTAGGCTGACGATCTAATTGATACATGGTGTGGACTGCATCATGTGGTCTACTTCCCTGAAGGGCAGTGTTCTGACCGACCCTGGAGTAGTGGTCAGAGCTGTGTTGTGATGGGCTGGGTCTAGTAGAGCTGTGTTGTGATGGGACAGGTCTAGTAGAGCTGTGTTGTGATGGGCCGGGTCTAGTAGAGCTGTGTTGTGATGGGCCAGGTCTAGTAGAGCTGTGTTGTGATGGGCCGGGTCTAGTAGAGCTGTGTTGTGAAGGGCCGGGTCTAGTAGAGCTGTGTTGTGATGGGCCGGGTCTAGTAGAGCTGTGCTGTGTTGGGCCTGGTCTAGTAGAGCTGTGCTGTAATAAGCCATGTCTGGCTCTTTTCTCCTCGGGATGGTGGAGGTACTGTTGTTTCAGAAGGTGGGGCGGGGGACCTTTGTTGCTGGGGTGATGGGTGTGTGGGTCCCTGCCAAGTGTTGCATCTTTTAGGTCCTTGGCAAAGGTTCTGATACTGTCCTGATCAAGATGTATATTATCATATAAGTGTTGACATGTCAGAGTGGGGTGGTGAGCCGTTCTGACGTTGAGCAGTGAGGCACAGTCCACAGTGATCTGTTGATTTATTTTGTCGATCAACTTTTCTGGGAAGTCTTTTCTTGGTAGGAGGGTGGACACAACTATATTGGTTGTTGGGAACATAGCCTGTGCCCGTTCTGCCACTCTTCTCACTGCCCCAGATACATTTTCACCTTTGGCATGAAGGTCGTTTGTGCCAGTGTGGATGATGATGTTGTCAGGGGTGTCAATCCTGGTCTGACTGAGTAGCTGCATTGCACTCTCAGTTGTAGGACACCAGAACTTATACACCTGGTGTCTAGGGAATAATCTTTCCTGGACTAAGAACTTCCCATTTGAATCAATTAGAATTGCAGTTGTGGGTGATTGTCTGGGTGGAGCAGACTGGGAGGCTGGTATTCTGACCTGGGCTGGAGCAGACTGGGAGGCTGGTAGGTTAACCTGGGCTGGAGCAGACTGGGAGGCTGGTATTCTGACCTGGGCTGGAGCAGACTGGGAGGCTGGTAGGTTGACCTGGGCTGGAGCAGACTGGGAGGCTGGTAGGTTAACCTGGGCTGGAGCAGACTGGGAGGCTGGTATTCTGACCTGGGCTGGAGCAGACTGGGAGGCTGGTAGGTTGACCTGGGCTGGAGCAGACTGGGAGGCTGGTAGGTTAACCTGGGCTGGAGCAGACTGGGAGGCTGGTATTCTGACCTGGGCTGGAGCAGACTGGGAGGCTGGTAGGTTGACCTGGGCTGGAGCAGACTGAGAGGCTGGTAGGTTGACCTGGGCTGGAGCAGACTGGTAGGCTGGTGCAGTGTCATCCGGCTGTGTAGTGGAGGCCATGCTGGTCTCAGGTTCTGCTTGTGTTGTACCAAGCTGGTGGACATGTTCTCTAGATGCAGAGGACACAATGACTCTCTGCCGGTTGAGGGTGTCAATGTACCTCTCTTTTTGTTCGAGCTCCTTTCTAGTTGTGCTCAGATGTACTCTGAGGTCATCATTTGTCTGACTCAGCTTGTCCATTCTGCTTTCTAATTTAGCTATGGATGCTCTGCTCTCCTCCCTGAACTGTTTCATCTCTTCTTTGAGTTTCTGGACAGTGTCCTCCTCTTGAAGCTTCTTCTCTCTGAGTTCTATGACCTCTGCTTCGACTAGAGAGAGGGTGTTGTGGAAACGTTGCATAGCAGGTGTTCTTATTGAAATTGTCATGTCCTTGACTCTGTCTGCTGCAGGTGAGGTAGGTAAAGGGACGTTGAGGGCTTCCTGCTGGGTCACAGAGACCATTGGGGTCTGCTTTTCTCCATCTCCCTCCTTGACTTTTTCCTCATTTTCTGAGATGATGTCAGCGTCTTCTTTTAGGGTAGCAAACCTATTCTCAAAAGCCTGGAGGCTTGAATCATTGCCTTGTATCAATACAGTTCCATTATTATATAAGTTTACTGTTTGATATGTGTTGCTCTGGTCAGCTTCTTCAAAAATGCTGATCTGACATCCTTGGCTGATGCCCCTCTTTTTTGAGAAAGGGAAATGGTTGCAAATAACCTTTTTCCATATGTTCCCTCGATTGGTATTAAAAATTAAATTTGCTCTTGTTTTGTAACTGGTAAGATCTGCAAACAGGCATTCATGGTTCTGTCCCATCAACAAACCTTTGAAACTTTTCTTAGCTTTCTCTGTTTGGATGTCTGGT
>NC_048585.1:1832500-1845000 GCF_013265735.2 Oncorhynchus mykiss
GGGATGGAGGAGACAGACAGAGAGAGAACAGGGGATGGAGGAGACAGACAGAGAGAGAACAGGGGATGGAGGAGACAGACCTAGAGAGAGAACAGGGGATGGAGGAGACAGACCTAGAGAGAGAACAGGGGATGGAGGAGACAGACCTAGAGAGAGAACAGGGGATGGAGGAGACAGGCCTAGATAGAGAACAGGGGATGATGGAGGAGTCAGGCCTAGAGAGAGAACAGGGGATGGAGGAGACAGGCCTAGAGAGAGAACAGGGGATGGAGGAGACAGACCTAGAGAGAGAACAGGGGATGGAGGAGACGGACCTAGAGAGAGAACAGGGGATGGAGACAGACCTAGAGAGAGAACAGGGGATGGAGGAGACAGACCTAGAGAGAGAACAGGGGATGAAGACAGACCTAGAGAGAGAACAGGGGATGGAGGAGACAGACCTAGGGAGAGAACAGGGGGAGACAGGCCTAGAGAGAGAACAGGGGATGGAGGATACAGACCTAGGGAGAGAACAGGGGATGGAAGAGTCATTGTCCATCTAAAAGTCAAGGTATGCAGGGACTGTGTTCAGAACCATTGAAGGAGTGAAGATGTAACCTGACAGAGGTACTTCTATGAGACTTTGAAAACAGCATGTATTTAGTTTTGTCTGTACAAGCTTTCAATTGGTCAAGGCTTCCTGAACAGCTGCAACATCAGACCGTAACCTTGACAACGCTGAATCAACAGTCGGACCAATTGCCTATGTAACGGTCGTGAAACGGCTAGCTAGTGAGCGGTGGTGCGCGCTAAATAGCGTTTCAATCGGTGACGTCACTCGCTCTGAGACCTTGAAGTAGTAGTTCCCCTTGCTGTCTGCAAGGGCCGCGGCGTTTGTGGAGCGATGGGTAACGATGCTTCGTGGGTGACTGTTGTTGATGTGTGCAGAGGGTCCCTGGTTTGCGCCCGGGTAGGGGCGAGGGGACGGTCTAAAGTTATACTGTTACATATACATACTAGTGTCATCCGCATACAAATTAAGATCACCATTTTTTTTCACTGATTGACCAATAGCATTGGGGGTAGAAGCTGTTCAGGAGCCTTTTGGTTGTTGTTGTGGTGGTGGTACCACTGATACAGTGTCCTGTAGAGGACTTGTGAAGGTTTAACATACCAAGGGAAGCTGAGGTCAACTACCTGATGTGGAGCAGCAGACAGAGGGACAGGGCCAGAAGGTCTTCATTACATTTAGAACATAAACCGCTGAGCTGGTGCTTTCTATCCCCCCTCTCTGTTAAGTCTCTGGCTCTCTCTGTTTTTGTCTCCCCTCCCTCTCTCTCTCTCTCTCTCTCTCTCTCTCGCTCTCCCTCTCTCTCGCTCTCCCTCTCTCTGTCAGCATCCACTGACTCACCTGCTCATGCTAATCAGCTTAAAAATATGATGTTGGGAAGATAGACAGAGAGAGACAGAGAGACCGAGACAGAGAGAGAGAGAGACAAAGAGAGACAGAGAGAGACAGAGAGAGAGAGAGACAGAGACAGAGAGAGAGACAGAGAGAGAGAGAGAGCGAGAGAGAGACAGAGAGAGAGAGAGAGAGACAGAGAGAGAGAGAGAGAGAGAGAGAGAGAGACAGAGACAGAGAGAGAGAGACAGAGAGAGAGAGAGAGAGAGAGAGAGAGAGAGAAAAGAAAGGGGGTCATAGTGAGTGTCAGCCAGCCCAGGGAGCCAGATCAACAGCCAGATCAACAGCCAGATCAAGGTCCTCAGCCCATCACCATGGTTTCACAACACACATCTAGGCCAAGACAGAAGGACTACTTTCCTCTCATTCGTTGCCAAGGAAGTGCTTTGGGTGCTTGAGTGAATGGCCCGCTGAAAATGATTTAATTAATTAAATTAACTTGGATGGAAGTTTGTAGTGTTCATTTGGCAGAGAGAGAGAGAGAGAGAGAGAGAGAGAGAGAGAGAACAAACAAACAGGACCTCAAGTTCATCTTGAGGTCCTGGGTCTCAACCCCACCCTGAGTGATTTTGTCCGGTAAAAAAACAACACCTCCACTTCCCTGATCCTCAACACTGGGGCCCCACAAGGGTGCATGCTTAGCCCCTCCTATACGTCCTAACTGCGTGGCCATGCACGCCTCCAACTCAATCATCAAAACGGCATACACATCACGGACAAACTGAAATGGTCCACCCACACATACAGTGTGGGGAAGAAGGCGCAAATATATTTGGCTTGTCACCTTAAAACCCTGACAAACTTTTACAGTATCACTGCCTGGTACGGCAACTGCACCGCAAGGCTCTCCAGAGGAGAGAAACTGATGCTGGCCACAAACCTCATGGTTTTAACCTGACTTTAACATCTCACTGGGATTGGGGCCAGTTTCAGATTTACAGAAGATAAAACCTTTTAGGATAACCCATCAATGAAAACCACTGCAGGATGGAATGCTAACTGTCATAATGTAATAGGAATCTAACTGTCATAATGTAATAGGAATCTAACTGTCATAATGTAATAGGAATCTAACTGTCATAATGTAATAGGAATCTAACTGTCATAATGTAATAGGAATCTAACTGTCATAATGTAATAGGAATCTAACTGTCATAATGTAATAGGAATCTAACTGTCATAATGTAATAGGAATCTAACTGTCGTAATGTAATAGGAATCTAACTGTCATAATGTAATAGGAATCTAACTGTCATAATGTAATAGGAATCTAACTGTCATAATGTAATAGGAATCTAACTGTCATAATGTAATAGGAATCTAACTGTCATAATGTAATAGGAATCTAACTGTCGTAATGTAATAGGAATCTAACTGTCATAATGTAATAGGAATCTAACTGTCATAATGTAATAGGAATCTAACTGTCATAATGTAATAGGAATCTAACTGTCATAATGTAATAGGAATCTAACTGTCATAATGTAATAGGAATCTAACTGTCATAATGTAATAGGAATCTAACTGTCATAATGTAATAGGAATCTAACTGTCATAATGTAATAGGAATCTAACTGTCATAATGTAATAGGAATCTAACTGTCATAATGTAATAGGAATCTAACTGTCATAATGTAATAGGAATCTAACTGTCATAATGTAATAGGAATCTAACTGTCATAATGTAATAGGAATCTAACTGTCATAATGTAATAGGAATCTAACTGTCGTAATGTAATAGGAATCTAACTGTCATAATGTAATAGGAATCTAACTGTCATAATGTAATAGGAATCTAACTGTCATAATGTAATAGGAATCTAACTGTCATAATGTAATAGGAATCTAACTGTCATAATGTAATAGGAATCTAACTGTCATAATGTAATAGGAATCTAACTGTCGTAATGTAATAGGAATCTAACTGTCATAATGTAATAGGAATCTAACTGTCATAATGTAATAGGAATCTAACTGTCATAATGTAATAGGAATCTAACTGTCGTGTTCCCCAAAATGAAAAAGAACTGCAATAGAAACATTGGTTCAGTCAAATTGCCCACGAGGATATGATGTGTCATGTGTTTCAGTCATATTACAACGACCATGTTTCTATCTCTATACATGAACCAGAAGTAACCAGACATGACCTGGAATATTACATAAAGAGAGGAGCACAAGGGATTACGTGTGTGTGTGTGTGTGTGTGTGTGTGTGTGTGTGTGTGTGTGTGTGTGTGTGTACATGGATGTACATGGATGTACATGTGTGGTTTATGACGGATCGAGAGGATAAGAGAGTTGGGGGGGGGAAATGAGATCAGAGATAATGTACTGTAACTGTCCCCATAGACAGCAATGCCATGACATCAGAGATAATGTACTGTAACTGTCCCCATAGACAGCAATGCCATGAGATCAGAGATAATGTACTGTAACTGTCCCCATAGACAGCAATGCCATGAGATCAGAGATAATGTACTGTAACTGTCCCCATAGACAGCAATGCCATGAGATCAGAGATAATGTACTGTAACTGTCCCCATAGACAGCAATGCCATGAGATCAGAGATAATGTACTGTAACTGTCCCCATAGACAGCAATGCCATGAGATCAGAGATAATGTACTGTAACTGTCCCCATAGACAGCAATGCCATGAGATCAGAGATAATGTTCTGTAACTGTCCCCATAGACAGCGATGCCATGAGATCAGAGATAATGTACTGTAACTGTCCCCATAGACAGCAATGCCATGAGATCAGAGATAATGTACTGTAACTGTCCCCATAGACAGCAATGCCATGAGATCAGAGATAATGTACCGTAACTGTCCCCATAGACAGCAATGCCATGAGATCAGAGATAATGTACTGTAACTGTCCCCATAGACAGCAATGTCATGAGATCAGAGATAATGTACTGTAACTGTCCCCATAGACAGCAATGTCATGAGATCAGAGATAATGTACTGTAACTGTCCCCATAGACAGCAATGCCATGAGATCAGAGATAATGTACTGTAACTGTCCCCATAGACAGCAATGCCATGAGATCAGAGATAATGTAGTGTAACTGTCCTCATAGACAGAAATGCCATGAGATCAGAGAGTATAAAGTGTAACATTAACAGAGGATTGTCCAAGGCCCTGCCACATGAAACTGGGCCAGTTTGGACCGGCTGTTGGCTTCGTCCTGATCTACATCGCTGAGGTATAAAAGAACTGGAGACTGGGTCCAAGATGTTCGACCGATGTTTTCAACGTTATCTGCTCACGTTCTCATACACCGATTCACGGAGCGTCTATAGCCAGATTGTATCCGGATTCACGTGCACGCTGTCCCTCAGTGTAAACAGGGAGCAGCGCTCCATCCATAAACATGGCCGACATTTGATTCATATAAAATTGTTAGTATCTTCAGTTGTGAGTGATGACAAAAACATTGGCCTCAGCTACAATTATTTGAATAGATTTTTTTTTGTGCACAAAAGTTATGACTAAAGTGTCTTACTAGGAATTTTCTAATCTGACTTCTCTATGTGGCCGTCAATGTAAATTGTCTTTCTGGGTTCGGGCGTCAGTTAAACTGCAGCACTGAATCAAGACTGTAGGAGCAGTGGACACCGAATCAAGACCGTAGGAGCAGTGGACACCGAATCAAGACCGTAGGAGCAGTGGACACCGAATCAAGACCGTAGGAGCAGTGGACACCGAATCAAGACCGTAGGAGCAGTGGACACTGAATCAAGACCGTAGGAGCAGTGGACACCGAATCAAGACCGTAGGAGCAGTGGACACCGAATCAAGACCGTAGGAGCAGTGGACACCGAATCAAGACCGTAGGAGCAGTGGACACCGAATCAAGACCGTAGGAGCAGTGGACACCGAATCAAGACCGTAGGAGCAGTGGACACCGAATCAAGACCGTAGGAGCAGTGGACACCGAATCAAGACCGTAGGAGCAGTGGAAACTGAATCAAGACCGTAGGAGCAGTGGACACCGAATCAAGACCGTAGGAGCAGTGGACACCGAATCAAGACCGTAGGAGCAGTGGAAACTGAATCAAGACCGTAGGAGCAGTGGAAACCAGATCAAGACTGTAGGAGCAGTGGACACCGAATCAAGACCGTAGGAGCAGTGGACACCGAATCAAGACCGTAGGAGCAGTGGACACCGAATCAAGACCGTAGGAGCAGTGGAAACTGAATCAAGACCGTAGGAGCAGTGGAAACCGAATCAAGACCGTAGGAGCAGTGGAAACCGGATCAAGACCGTAGGAGCAGTGGAAACCGGGCTTCAAGACCGTAGGAGCAGTGGAAACCGGTCTTCAAGACCGTAGGAGCAGTGGAAACCGGATCAAGACCGTAGGAGCAGTGGAAACCGGGCTTCAAGACCGTAGGAGCAGTGGAAACCGGGCTTCAAGACCGTAGGAGCAGTGGAAACCGGATCAAGACCGTAGGAGCAGTGGAAACCAAATCAAGACCGTAGGAGCAGTGGAAACCGGATCAAGACCGTAGGAGCAGTGGAAACCGAATCAAGACCGTAGGAGCAGTGGAAACCGAATCAAGACCGTAGGAGCAGTGGAAACTGAATCAAGACCGTAGGAGCAGTGGAAACCGAATCAAGACCGTAGGAGCAGTGGAAACCGGATCAAGACCGTAGGAGCAGTGGAAACCGGGCTTCAAGACCGTAGGAGCAGTGGAAACCGGTCTTCAAGACCGTAGGAGCAGTGGAAACCGGATCAAGACCGTAGGAGCAGTGGAAACCGGGCTTCAAGACCGTAGGAGCAGTGGAAACCGGGCTTCAAGACCGTAGGAGCAGTGGAAACCGGATCAAGACCGTAGGAGCAGTGGAAACCAAATCAAGACCGTAGGAGCAGTGGAAACCGGATCAAGACCGTAGGAGCAGTGGAAACCGAATCAAGACCGTAGGAGCAGTGGAAACCGAATCAAGACCGTAGGAGCAGTGTGTAACGGCGTTCTTCATTTGTTGAAAGAGAGGACCGAAATGCAGCGTGGTGGTTACTCATGTTCTTTAATGAATGAATGACGATACATGAAATAACTAAATAAATACGAAAACAACAAACGGAACGTGAAACCTAATACAGCCTATCTGGTGAACACTACACAAAGACAGGAACAATCACCCACAAACACACAGTGAAACCCAGGCTACCTAAGTATGATTCTCAATCAGAGACAACTAATGACACCTGCCTCTGATTGAGAACCATACTAGGCCGAAAACATAGAACTGCCCCACAACATAGAAAAACAAACAGACTGCCCACCCAACTCACGCCCTGACCATACTAAATAAATACAACACAAAGGAAATAGAGGTCAGAACGTGACACAGTGGAAACCGAATCAAGACCGTAGGAGCAGTGGAAACTGAATCAAGACCGTAGGAGCAGTGGAAACCGAATCAAGACCGTAGGAGCAGTGGAAACCGAATCAAGACCGTAGGAGCAGTGGAAACCGTGCTTCTAGACCAGAACCCTGGGCTCTTGATCTAAAATGTCCAGAAATGTCCTCTCAAAGAGTGGTCACTTCAGGACAGTGGCTAGGCTATATTAGCCCTGATCCATGAAGGAGGCCACGAAGGATGCTCGTGTTCAGGACAGTCCTATGTAAGAGTGGTCAAGGGAGCCTAATGGTTAGAGCTTTGGCCTAGTAACAGAAAGGTTGCTGGGTCAAATCCCTGAGCTGACAAAGTAAAAATATGTTGTTCTCAACTGAAGCAAGGCAGTTAACCCCCTGGGTGCTGTGGATGTTGATCAAGGTAGCCCCCTGCACTTCTCTGATTCAGAGGGGTTGGGTTAAATGTGGGAGACACATTTCAGAAGAGGAACTCAGTTGTTCAACTAACTAGGTATCCCCCTTTTCCAACTCAGGACAGTGGCTAGACTATATTAGCAGCTAATGCATTAGCTCTACAACCCAGTAGTCAGCTATCTACACACTACTGTACAGTATGAAGCTGAAAGGTTGAATAAGGTCAGACGCGGCGCCAGAAGGAATTTCACTGGGAAAGGGGGATACCTAGTCAGTTGTACAAGACCTCCTATAACTGAACGCGCTTGCAGTAGTAAAGGCAGCCAGTGAGTTTCAGGTTTGGGGAAGCTTACAATTTATCCAACATTTCGGAATATTTCCAGTTGAAGTCAGAATTCGGAATTTGTTTTTCAACCACTCCACACATTTCTTGTTAACAAACTATAGTTTTGGCAAGTCGGTTAGGACATCTACTTTGTGCATGACACAAGTCATTTTCCCAACAATAGTTTACAGACAGATTATTTCACTTGTAATTCACTGTATCATAATTCCAGTGGGTCAGAAGTTTACATACACTAAGTTGACTGGGCCTTTAAACAGCTTGGACAATTCCAGAAAATTATGTCATGGCTTTAGACGCTTCTGAAAGGTTAATTGACCTCATTTGAGTCGATTGGAGGTGTACCTGTGGATGTATTTCAAGGCATACCTTCAAACTCAGTGCCTCTTTGCTAGATATCATGGGGTTAATCAAAAGAAATCAGCCAAGACCTCAGAAAATAAATTGTAGACCTCCACAAGTCTGGTTCATCCTTGGGAGCAATTTCCAAACCCCTGAAGGTAGCACGTTCATGTGTACAAACAATAGTACACAAGTATAAACACCATGGGACCACGCAGCCGTCACACCGCTCAGGAAGGAGATGCGTTCTGTCTCCTGGAGATAAACATACTTTGGTACGAAAAGTGCAAATCAATCTCAGAACAGCAGCAAAGGACCTTGTGAAGATGCTGGAGGAAACAGGTATAAAATTATCTATATCCACAGTTAAACGAGTCCTATATCGACATAACCTGAAATGCCGCTCAGCAAGGAAGAAGTCACTACTCCAGAGACGCCATAAAAAAGCCAGACTACGGTTTGCAACTGCACTTGGGGACAAAGATCGTACTTTTTGGAGGAAGTTTTCTCTGGTCTGATGAAACAAAAATAGAACTGTTTGGCCGTAATGACCATCGTTCTGTTTGTAGGAAAAAGGGGGAGGCTTGCAAGCCGAAGAACATCATCCCAACCATGAACCACAGGGGTGGCAGCATCATGTTGTGGGGGTGCTTTGCTGCAGGAGGGACTAGTGCACTTCACAAAATAGATGGCATCATTAGGATGGAAAATTATGTGGATATATTGAAGCAACATCTCAAGACATCAGTTAAAGCTTGGTCGCAAATGGGTCTTCCAAATGGACATTAACCCCAAGCATACTTCCAAAGTTGTGGCAAAATGGCTTAAGGACAACAAAGTCAAGGTATTGGAGTAGCCATCACAAAGCCCTGACCTTAACCCTATAGAAAAGTTGTGGGAAGAACTGAAAAAGCGTGTGTCAACAAGGAGGCCTACAAACCTGACTCAGTTACACCAGCTCTGTCAGGAGGAATGGACCAAAATTCACCCAACTTATTGTGGCAAGGTTGTGGAAGGCTACCCGAAACGTTTGACCCAAGTTAAACAATTTAAAGCCAATGCTACTAAATACTAATTGAGTGTTTGTAAACTTCTGACCCATTGGAAATGTGATGAAAAAAAATTAATGCTGAAATAAATCATTCTCTACTATTATTCTGACATTTCACATTCTTAAAATAAAGTGGAGATCCTAACTGACCTAAGACAGGGATTTTTTACTCGTATTAAATGTCAGGAATTGTGAAAAACTGTTTAAATGTATTTGGCCGAGGTGTATGTAAACTTCCCACTTCAACTGTAGGTATTCCTCTTGTCCAGATGGGATAGGGCAGTGTGCAGTGTGATGGCGATTGCCTTGCGAGGGTTAACACATTTAAATGTCTTACTCACGTCGGCCACAGAGAAGGAGTGTTGTTCATTCCTGATATAGAGTCATTTAGAGTGTTGTTCATTCCTGATATAGAGTCATTTAGAGTGTTGTTCATTCCTGATATAGAGTCATTTAGAGTGTTGTTCATTCATGATATAGAGTCATTTAGAGTGTTGTTCATTCCTGATATAGAGTCATTTAGAGTGTTGTTCATTCCTGATATAGAGTCATTTAGAGTGTTGTTCATTCCTGATATAGAGTCATTTAGAGTGTTGTTCATTCCTGATATAGAGTCATTTAGAGTGTTGTTCATTCCTGATATAGAGTCATTTAGAGTGTTGTTCATTCCTGATATAGAGTCATTTAGAGTGTTGTTCATTCCTGATATAGAGTCATTTAGAGTGTTGTTCATTCCTGATATAGAGTCATTTAGAGTGTTGTTCATTCCTGATATAGAGTCATTTAGAGTGTTGTTCATTCCTGATATAGAGTCATTTAGAGTGTTGTTCATTCCTGATATAGAGTCATTTAGAGTGTTGTTCATTCCTGATATAGAGTCATTTAGAGTGTTGTTCATTCCTGATATTGAACCATTTAGAGTGTTGTTCATTCCTGATATAGAGTCATTTAGAGTGTTGTTCATTCCTGATATAGAGTCATTTAGAGTGTTGTTCATTCCTGATATAGAGTCATTTAGAGTGTTGTTCATTCCTGATATAGAGTCATTTAGAGTGGTGTTCATTCCTGATATAGAGTCATTTAGAGTGGTGTTCATTCCTGATATAGAGTCATTTAGAGTGTTGTTCATTCCTGATATAGAGTCATTTAGAGTGTTGTTCATTCCTGATATAGAGTCATTTATAGTGTTGTTCATTCCTGATATAGAGTCATTTAGAGTGTTGTTCATTCCTGATATAGAGTCATTTAGAGTGTTGTTCATTCCTGATATAGAGTCATTTAGAGTGTTGTTCATTCCTGATATAGAGTCATTTAGAGTGTTGTTCATTCCTGATATTGAACCATTTAGAGTGTTGTTCATTCCTGATATAGAGTCATTTAGAGTGTTGTTCATTCCTGATATAGAGTCATTTAGAGTGTTGTTCATTCCTGATATAGAGTCATTTAGAGTGTTGTTCATTCCTGATATAGAGTCATTTAGAGTGGTGTTCATTCCTGATATAGAGTCATTTAGAGTGGTGTTCATTCCTGATATAGAGTCATTTAGAGTGTTGTTCATTCCTGATATAGAGTCATTTAGAGTGTTGTTCATTCCTGATATAGAGTCATTTATAGTGTTGTTCATTCCTGATATAGAGTCATTTAGAGTGTTGTTCATTCCTGACTTAGGGCCATTTCAGCCAGGCTTTCTATCTCACCAAAGCCAACAATATGGTCCATGTGATGGAGGTGGCAGAGGTAATGGTGACCACCGACCAACCAGCACCACATGATCAGGAGAATGAATTACCCCGACTTCCCCCGCTTCCCCTTCTTCGCTCCCCTTGCCCCAATTCACACTGCGCGGCCCCGACCGGAGAATTTCCATGGAAACCCTGTTGCCCTGGTGAAAGATTATCCTCCGACTGGATTCCAATCAGACACCCCATGGGTTCTGTTTTGTTCCAGTGCCCACAGCTCTGGCTCTTCATGCCCTGAAAAGTAGACTGAGGAAAATGATGTGAAACTGTGATTGCCTCCCAAATGGAACCCTTGTCCTTATATGGTAGTGATCTACTTTCAACCAGAGGCCTATAGGCTTTCATCAACAGTAGTGAACTATATAGTTAATGTCATGGAAATAGGGCGTCATTTCAGACAGACTGAGGGAGAATGACAGCTTGACTCGGCCGCGGAAGAAAAGCTTCTTATATCTCCCATGGAGGGTAAAGGATTACCTTCAGGGCTTTATCAACCAGGGGATGGATGTAGACAGTGTCTGTGTCTCTCACGATCCTCACCTGTAGTGTCTTCTAGACAGTGTCTGTATCTCTCACAGTCCTCACCTGTAGTCTCTTCTAGACAGTGTCTGTTTCTCTCACGGTCCTCACCTGTAGTCTCTTCTAGACAGTGTCTGTATCTCTCACGATCCTCACCTGTAGTCTCTTCTAGACAGTATCTGTATCTCTCACGGTCCTCACCTGTAGTCTCTTCTAGACAGTGTCTGTATCTCTCACGATACTCACCTGTAGTGTCTCCTAGACAGTGTCTGTATCTCTCACGGTCCTCACCTGTAGTCTCTTCTAGACTGTGTATGTATCTCTCACGATCCTCACCTGTAGTGTCTTCTAGACAGTGTCTGTATCTCTCACGGTCCTCACATGTAGTCTCTTCTAGACAGTATCTGTATCTCTCACGGTCCTCACCTGTAGTCTCTTCTAGACAGTGTCTGTATCTCTCACGATCCTCACCTGTAGTGTCTTCTAGACAGTGTCTGTATCTCTCATGATCCTCACCTGTAGTGTCTTCTAGACAGTGTCTGTATCTCTCACGATCCTCACCTGTAGTCTCTTCTAGACAGTGTCTGTATCTCTCACGATCCTCACCTGTAGTCTCTTCTAGACAGTGTCTGTATCTCTCACGATCCTCACCTGTAGTCTCTTCTAGACAGTGTCTGTATCTCTCACGGTCCTCACCTGTAGTCTCTTCTAGACAGTGTCTGTATCTCTCACGATCCTCACCTGTAGTCTCTTCTAGACAGTGTCTGTATCTCTCAAGGTTCTCACCTGTAGTCTCTTCTAGACAGTGTCTGTATCTCTCACGGTCCTCACCTGTAGTCTCTTCTAGACAGTGTCTGTATCTCTCACGATCCTCACCTGTAGTCTCTTCTAGACAGTGTCTGTATCTCTCACGATCCTCACCTGTAGTGTCTTCTAGACAGTGTCTGTTTCTCTCACGGTCCTCACCTGTAGTCTCTTCTAGACAGTGCCTGTATCTCTCACGATCCTCACCTGTAGTCTCTTCTAGACAGTGTCTGTATCTCTCACAATCCTCACCTGTAGTCTCTTCTAGACAGTGTCTGTTTCTCTCACGGTCCTCACCTGTAGTCTCTTCTAGACAGTGTCTGTATCTCTCACGGTTCTCACCTGTAGTCTCTTCTAGACAGTGTCTGTATCTCTCACGGTCCTCACCTGTAGTCTCTTCTAGACAGTGTCTGTATCTCTCACGATCCTCACCTGTAGTCTCTTCTAGACAGTGTCTGTATCTCTCACGGTTCTCACCT
>NC_048585.1:1847500-1887500 GCF_013265735.2 Oncorhynchus mykiss
CCTCCCCTAACCCCTACCACTAGCCCCTCCCCTAACCCTAAACCCTACCGCTATCCCCTCCCCTAACCCCTACCACTAGCCCCTTCCCTAACCCTAAACCCTACCGCTATCCCCTCCCCTAACCTCTACCACTAGCCCGTCCCCTAACCCTAAACCCTACTATTAGACCCTCCCCTAACCCTAAACCCTACCACTAGCCCCTCCCCTCCCCAACCCTAAACCCTACTATTAGACCCTCCCCTACCCCTAAACCCTACCCTACCCTCCCCTAACCCTACCACTAGCCCCTCCCGTAACCCTACACCCTACTATTAGACCCTCCTCCCCCTAAACCTTATCACTAGCCCCTCCCTTAACCTAAACTCTAACACTAGCCCCTCACACGCTCCCTGGTTATACAGCAGCACCTTCAGAGCTGTCACGAGACCAAACACGTGTTTGCTGAAAGTAAAACACAAACACTTTTTTCCTCCAAAGAGATTCTAGAGATTTGAGACCCGTCCGGGCGGGTTTGTCAGGACGGGCTCAGTCTGCAGTCTATTTTAGGGAGAAGCAGTGAGAACCAGATGGCCAAGGTGTAACAATGTACTGTGGCCGCCTTTCAAAAACCCTCTCTGTTCTTTTTCAACTAATGATAGCTATTTTCACGTGTAATATTTTCCTGCAGTAACTCTTAACATTACTTACATTCGACAAAGCGAATATGGCAAAGACGGTAGCAGACAGGCAGTGAAGTCACAAGATGCACCTGGTCATCAGCTGTGTGGTGATGGGAGAGTCTGTCGCCTGCTGTGGATCCATTTCCTGTGGGGCAGGACGTGACATGTTCCATGTACTGTAGGGAGTAGTCTGAGAACACCACTTATCAACACTTGTCCGTGGCCAATCATCCCTTCAGTGGCTATTTTTGGAGGCCCATTGGATCTTGTTGAGAAAGTGTGACTCAAGGAATCAACACGTACTGTTGCAGACCGTGTGGGTCTCATGGTACACCTGGGGCCTGGTACACGTGGTACACCTGGGGCCTGGTATACCTGGTACACCTGGTACACCTGGGGCCTGGTACACCTGGTACACCTGGGGCCTGGTACACGTGGTACACCTGGGGCCTGGTACACCTGGTACACCTGGTACACCTGGGGCCTGGTACACCTGGTACACGTGGTACACCTGGGGCCTGGTACACCTGGTACACCTGGTACACCTGGTACACCTGGGGCTTGTATCCAGGACACTCTTCTTTATTTAACTCCGGAAGTCAGTTCAGAACAACTTCTTATTTACAATGACGGCCTAATCCCGAACGACGCTGGGACAATTGTGCGCCGCCCTATGGGACTCGCAATCACGGCCAGTTGTGATACAGCCTGAAATCGAACCAGGGTCTGTAGTGACTAAAATGCAGTGCCTTATAGACCGCTGCGCCACTCGGGAGCCCTCCACCTCTTGAGTTGGGCCTTTTGTTCCTCTGGGCAGTTCATTGTATTGCAGATTTCTCTTGTCGCAATGCCAGTGATTTTCTCCCATCACCAGTAAACTCGTAGATTGATTGAAATAAATGCAAAGTGTAACATATGTTTATAACTGAAATGGTACACAGATAGTGATCAGAGGCCACTACGTTCCCTCTAGTCCAGTATTCAGAGACCACTACGTTCCCTCTAGTCCAGTGTTCAGAGACCACTACGTTCCCTCTAGTCCAGTATTCAGAGACCACTACGTTCCCTCTAGTCCAGTGTTCAGAGACCACTACGTTCCCTCTAGTCCAGTATTCAGAGACCACTACGTTCCCTCTAGTCCAGTATTCAGAGACCACTACGTTCCCTCTATTCCAGTATTCAGAGACCACTACGTTCCCTCTAGTCCAGTATTCAGAGACCACTACGTTCCCTCTAGTCCAGTATTCAGAGACCACTACGTTCCCTCTAGTCCAGTATTCAGAGACCACTACGTTCCCTTTAGTCCAGTATTCAGAGACCACTACGTTCCCTCTAGTCCAGTATTCAGAGACCACTACGTTCCCTCTAGTCCAGTATTCAGAGACCACTACGTTCCCTCTAGTCCAGTATTCAGAGACCACTACGTTCCCTCTAGTCCAGTATTCAGAGACCACTACGTTCCCTCTAGTCCAGTATTCAGAGACCACTACGTTCCCTCTAGTCCAGTATTCAGAGGCCACTACGTTCCCTCTAGTCCAGTATTCAGAGACCACTACGTTCCCTCTAGTCCAGTATTCAGAGACCACTACATTCCCTCTAGTCCAGTATTCAGAGACCACTACGTTCCCTCTAGTCCAGTATTCAGAGTCCACTACGTTCCCTCTAGTCCAGTGTTCAGAGACCACTACGTTCCCTCTAGTCCAGTATTCAGAGGCCACTACGTTCCCTCTAGTCCAGTATTCAGAGGCCTTTGAACTCCTCAGCAGAGTTGACTGTACTACGTTCCCTCTAGTCCAGTATTCAGAGGCCACTACGTTCCCTCTAGTCCAGTATTCAGAGGCCACTACGTTCCCTCTAGTCCAGTATTCAGAGGCCTGTGAACTCCTCAGCAGAGTTGACTGTGTCCTACGTTCCCTCTAGTCCAGTGTTCAGAGGCCTGTGAACTCCTCAGCAGAGTGGACTCTGTCCTACGTTCCCTCTAGTCCAGTGTTCAGAGGCCTGTGAACTCCTCAGCAGAGTTGACTCTGCCCTACGTTCCTTCTAGTCCATTGTTCAGAGGCCTTTGAACTCCTCAGCAGAGTGGACTCTGTCCTACGTTCCCTCTAGTCCAGTATTCAGAGGCCTGTGAACTCCTCAGCAGAGTTGACTCTGCCCTACGTTCCCTCTAGTCCAGTGTTCAGAGACCACTACGTTCCCTCTAGTCCAGTATTCAGAGGCCTGTGAACTCCTCAGCAGAGTTGACTCTGCCCTACGTTCCCTCTAGTCCAGTGTTCAGAGACCACTACGTTCCCTCTAGTCCAGTATTCAGAGGCCTGTGAACTCCTCAGCAGAGTTGACTCTGCCCTACGTTCCCTCTAGTCCAGTATTCAGAGGCCTGTGAACTCCTCAGCAGAGTTGACTCTGCCCTACGTTCCCTCTAGTCCAGTGTTCAGAGGCCTGTGAACTCCTCAGCAGAGTTGACTCTGTCCTACGTTCCCTCTAGTCCCGTGTTCAGTTGGCTGACACTGGGCTGTATCTTCCACTGCAGTCTACACTGCACTACTGTGTGCTACTGTATAGTGCTGTGTAATGCTGTATGGCTGCTGCAGTGTTGGCCTAAGTGGGCCCCTCCAGACCACTGCTTACCCCAAAACAGCCTGATTACAGACCATTTTATTTATATATCATCTAAAATATGTACATATTTTAACTCAATACCCGTTCCAATTCTTAGTTTGCATGCAAGCTGTTCGTAAGTAAAGTTTTAATGTAGTAAAGAAGCAGAATGCCGAGTGGATAATGTTATTGAACATTTTATATCCAACACCTGCTTTGTGATCTTTTGCTATGTGGGATAATTATTACTTTTTCACACTTTGTTAACTGGAACATAAAGAGTATGAATCACCCCATAAAACAACAATAAAATCCTATTGCTGTATATCTGTTCCACCTCATCCCTGGCATCTGTTATCTCTCTGATAAATATTCCTCTTGACGTAATCAGTCTGTATTTACTCTTGTAACCAGATGCTCTGATTATACGCCTGACAATTACTGTTAGAAACATCCCCTCATTCAGAGGTATCATCAACATCCCCTCATTCAGAGGTATCATCAACTCCCCTCATTCAGAGGTATCATCAACATCCCCTCATTCAGAGGTATCATCAACATCCCCTCATTCAGAGGTATCATCAACTCCCCTCATTCAGAGGTATCATCAACATCCCCTCATTCAGAGATATCATCAACATCCCCTCATTCAGAGGTATCATCAACTCCCCTCATTCAGAGGTATCATCAACATCCCCTCATTCAGAGGTATCATCAACTCCCCTCATTCAGAGGTATCATCAACACCCCTCATTCAGAGGTATCATCAACTCCCCTCATTCAGAGGTATCATCAACTCCTGTTAACTACTCTTAAAAACATTCCCTCATTCAGAGATATCATCAACTCCCCTCATTCAGAGATATCATCAACTCCCCTCATTCAGAGGTATGATCAACCCCCCTCATTCAGAGGTATCATCAACACCCCTCATTCAGAGGTATCATCAACTCCTCTCATTCAGATGAATTATCAACCCCCCTCATTCAGAGATATCATCAACTCTCCTCATTCAGAGGTATCATCAACACCCCTCATTCAGAGGTATCATCAACACCCCTCATTCAGAGGTATCATCAACATCCCCTCATTCAGAGGTATCATCAACACCTGTTAACTACTGTAAGAAACATCCCTTCATTCAGAGATATCATCAACTTCCCTCATTCAGAGATATCTATCTCCCCCTGCAGGCCTGACGACGTACTGTGGCGGCGCTCCCACGACGCCAGCGTCCTCCTCCACTGCGTCCTGTGGCCCATGGTGAGCCTGCTGGTGGGTACCCTCATCGTCCTTCTCACCGTGTGCGCCCGCAGCCTGGCCGTGCGCGCCGAGGCCATCCAAAAGAGGAAGTGCTCGTACGAGCCGGCAGGCAACTCAGAGCAGGGCAAGACGCCGCCCAACACCAACACCGCCTCCTTCCGGACCCTGCCGATGTTCGCTGTCCCTGTCCGACGCAGAGACCGGGAACAGGAACACTAGATGGATGGATTGATAGATTGATGATGACTGTGGTCTCAGTGGTGGTTGTTGTGTGATGAGGACCTCATAGAAGCGGGGAATGTTTGAACTTCCCTATTATGACTGTTCTGAACACTCTCATTCCGCTGGACTGGACTCGAGGCTCATGCACAAGAAATGCTTGTCTGTCTTGTCTATGTGTGTTTGTCTACTTGTGTAAGAGCCATTTTGTCAGTTCAACTCTCAGCTGGTGAGGGCCTTTTCTAATGCTCTGTGTATTACAGTGCGTTGGTTATGTCTATGACTAAGCAAAAATCCCAAAAGGACAATGCCGCTTTCTGTCACTGGTCATGTTTTGGACAGGTCTGTGTTACGTGTTGAGCCTCTGTGTCTCTGTGCTGATTGTAATGTTATTTGTGTTTACTTCACTAGCCGAGCTCGGTCTCAAAGTTCAGAGTTCACTGACTTACAAACAGGAAATGTCTGTTACCTTTGAACTCTCTTTAAATAGACTCTTCATTACAAACCCCTGGTCGTATGAAAGGAGGGATCGTGAGGGCTACCCGGCCAGGACCACCTGAGAAGAATCTTCAACACCAGTTACACAAAATGCCAGTGCTTTGTTCAGAGAGAATGCGGTGAAAGGAATTCTGGGAGAGTCCTTCTAATCTCTGGGACGACAGAGCCAGTAGCAGACCTTGGTCTGATCACCCCCAGCATGATGTACGGTCTTCTTCTCTAGGTGGTATTAGGAAGTGTTTAAATGCCTATCTCACTGTTACTGTTCTTTAACACCCCGGGCCACGATTTAAACAAATCGCAACAATGTGTATATTACTTTTAAAGGCATATTACGGTTTGTTTTAATCCGGTTCCCCCTCTCTCTCCTCTCTGTACCACCTGCCTTTTACTAAACCTGTTTCTAACAAGGCTTCTTTAAGGCATCTGTCCAACTACAGCCAACCCAACCGCCATGGACGGAATATGTCTGTTGTTCATTTTCAGTTGGTTGCCGCAGGACATGTTTGAACCTATTTGGTCCCGATTCAATATGTAGACTGGGCCACGGACAGCTGGTCTGGGTTCAATATGTAGACTGGGCCATGGACAGTTGGTCTGGGTTCAATATGTAGACTGGGCCACGGACAGCTGGTCTGGGTTCAATATGTAGACTGGGCCACGGACAGCTGGTCTGGGTTCAATATGTAGACTGGGCCACGGACAGTTGGTCTGGGTTCAATATGTAGACTGGGCCATGGACAGTTGGTCTGGGTTCAATATGTAGACTGGGCCACGGACAGTTGGTCTGGGTTCAATATGTAGACTGGGCCACGGACAGTTGGTCTGGGTTAAATATGTAGACTGGGCCATGGACAGTTGGTCTGGGTTCAATATGTAGACTGGGCCAGGGACAGTTGGTCTGGGTTCAATATGTAGACTGGGCCATGGACAGTTGGTCTGGGTTCAATATGTAGACTGGGCCAGGGACAGTTGGTCTGGGTTCAATATGTAGACTGGGCCACGGACAGTTGGTCTGGGTTAAATATGTAGACTGGGCCACAGACAGTTGGTCTGGGTTCAATATGTAGACTGGGCCATGGACAGTTGGTCTGGGTTCAATATGTAGACTGGGCCACGGACAGTTGGTCTGGGTTCGGGACAAAACCTGGGATAGGTAGTTTGTCTGTGGTTGGATAGATGTGCAGATGCCTTGACTGTAGCAACTTCCTCTGCAGTCTGTCTTCTGTCTTACCTTCTGTCAGTTAATGGTTTTAGTTTTTTTCACGATGCAAATTGAATGTGTTTTCTTACCACAGTAGCAGACTTTTGCATCGTTTTGAATAGTTTGTCGTCCGTATGAGTTACCGCTCACCAATTGGTTTGAATAGTTTGTTGTCCGTATGAGTTACCGCTCTCCGATTGGTTTGAATAGTTTGTCGTCCGTTTGTGTTACCGCTCTCCGATTGGTTTGAATAGTTAGTCGTCCGTATGAGTTACTGCTCTCCAATTGGTTTGAATAGTTTGTTGTCCGTATGAGTTACCGCTCTCCGATTGGTTTGAATAGTTTGTCGTCCGCATGTGTTACCGCTCTCCGATTGGTTTGAATAGTTTGTCGTCCATTTGTGTTACCGCTCTCCGATTGGTTTGAATAGTTTGTCGTCCGTTTGTGTTACCGCTCTCCGATTGGTTTGAATAGTTAGTCGTCCGTATGAGTTACCGCTCTTCGATTGGTTTGAATAGTTTGTCGTCCGTATGTGTTACCGCTCTCCGATTGGTTTGAATAGTTTGTCGTCCGTTTGTGTTACCGCTCTCTGATTGGTTTGAATAGTTTGTAGTCCGTATGTGTTACCGCTCTCCGATTGGTTTGAATAGTTTGTCGTCCGTTTGTGTTACCGCTCTCCGATTGGTTTGAATAGTTTGTCGTCCGTTTGTGTTACCACTCTCCGATTGGTTTGAATAGTTTGTCGTCCGTTTGTGTTACCGCTCTCCGATTGGTTTGAATAGTTTGTCGTCCGTTTGTGTTACCGCTCTCCGATTGGTTTGAATAGTTTGTCGTCCGTTTGTGTTACCGCTCTCCGATTGGTTTGAATAGTTTGTCGTCCGTTTGTGTTACCGCTCTCCGATTGGTTTGAATAGTTTGTCGTCCGTTTGTGTTACCGCTCTCCGATTGGTTTGAATAGTTTGTCGTCCGTTTGTGTTACCGCTCTCCGATTGGTTTGAACAGTTAGTAGTACATCCAGTTAATGTTTTCCATCCGATTGGATAAGAGGAGAATGTGATCTGACTACAAATCGTTACACCTACCTACCCTGCTCCAAGAAAAGGTTTGCTCTCGACTGCGTTAATCGGACGTACAGGAGTATTCACTTGTGCATTTTCTACAACAGAAGTAGCTCAGACATTGTTGTCCTTGGCTAAAAGAGGAATGATATTTCATACATAAAGCCATATGCTGAACATGTGATTGCAGTAAGAGGCAGCTCCAGGGGAGGTTATGTCCTCTTACAATAGGAGCTGTAACAGTAGTACTAAACTAATATATTTTGTGTTGGAAAGAGAATGTTTTTTTATAAAGCCAATCTATTTAAAACGCCTGCTGCATAATGATGAGTAATAGTGCCTGATAGATATCTTTAATAAAAAGAATAAGAGTTATTGTCTTAGTTATTACTGCACCATATTCTTCTTCTTTCATTAATACATCTTCTTCGGGATCGGTGTCCCTTCCACGGGACGGTTGAGCTAACGTACTGTAGGCTAATGCGATTAGCATGAGGTTGTAAGTAACAAGAACATTTCCCAGGACATAGACATATCTGATATGGGCAGAAAGCTTACATTCTTGGTAATCTAACTGCACTGTCCAAATGTATAGTAGCTATTACAGTGAAAGAATACCATGCTATTGTTTGAGGAGAGTGCACAATTTTGAAGATGAAAAGTTATTAATAAACAAATTAGGCACATTTGGGCAGTCTTGATACAACATTTTGAACAGTGGTTCAAATGGTTCATTGGATCAGTCTAAAACCTTGCACATGCACTGCTGCCATCTAGTGGCCAAAATCCAAATTGCACCTGGGCTGGAATAATACATTATGGCCTTTCTCTTGTATTTCAAATATGATGGTACAAAAAAAGTACATAAGAAAGGTTGTTTTTTTCTTTGTATTATCTTTTACCAGATCTATTGTGTTATATTCTCCTACATTCCTTTCACATTTCCACAAACTTTAAAGTGTTTCCTTTCAAATGCTACCAAGAATATGCATATCCTTGCTTCAGGGCCAGAGCTACAGGAAGTTATATTTGGGTATGAGTCATTTTAGACGAAAATTGAAAAAAAGGGGCGGATCCTTAAGAAGATCATTTCAACTATAACATTAACTTTATAACTGCACTGCATTCTTTCAGAAAACCATTGTAAGTAACCGGATTCACAGATTTACTGATGATTTGACCTGGTTACAGGTGAATGACAGATGTTTGTGTTATGATGGTGTCTCACCTGGTTACAGGTGAATGGCAGATGTTTGTGTTATGATGGTGTCTCACCTGGTTACAGGTGAATGACAGATGGTTGTGTTATGATGGTGTCTCACCTGGTTATAGGTGAATGACAGATGGTTGTGTTATGATGGTGTATCACCTGGTTATAGGTGAATGGCAGATGTTTGTGTTATGATGGCGTCTCACCTGGTTACAGGTGAATGGCAGATCTTTGTGTTATAATGGTGTCTCACCTGGTTATAGGTGAATGGCAGATCTTTGTGTTATAATGGTGTCTCACCTGGTTATAGGTGAATGGCAGATGTTTGTGTTATAATGGCGTCTCACCTGGTTACAGGTGAATGGCAGATGTTTGTGTTATGATGGTGTCTCACCTGGTTACAGGTGAATGACAGATGTTTGTGTTATGATGGTGTCTCACCTGGTTACAGGTGAATGACAGATGTTTGTGTTATGATGGCTTCTCACTCTCTACCTCATCAGCCTTGTCCTCTTCTTATTGTTGTTAGTCTCCAGATAGGAGAGCAGTTCCATTAATTATGCATGTATTTAATGGAGGTTACCATGACAGCCAGGCTTATCACAGAGAAAAGGACATTAGTTATTCTTAGAGGCTCTATGGTTGAGTCTCAAATGGCCCCCTATTCCCTATGGGCCCTGGTCAATAGTAGTGCACCCTATTCCCTATGGGCCATGGTCAATAGTAGTGCACCCTATTCCCTATGGGCCCTGGTCAATAGTAGTGCACCCTATTCCCTATGGGCCCTGGTCAATAGTAGTGCACCCTATTCCCTATGGGCCCTGGTCAATAGTAGTGCACCCTATTCCCTATGGGCCCTGGTCAATAGTAGTGCACCCTATTCGCTATGGGCCCTGGTCAATAGTAGTGCACCCTATTCCCAATGGGCCCTGGTCAATAGTAGTGCACCTTATTCCTTATGTGCCCTGGTCAATAGTAGTTTCACCCTATTCCCTATGGTTCCTGGTCAATAGTAGTGCACTATATGAGGGAAGGGTTGCCATTTGGGAAGCACACTACAGATGTAGGATCTTAATTTGATCACAATTTTGTTGCTGAGAATTGTCCTGCACAGCAGGAAATGCAAACTTAGTGTATTTTAGGTTTTAAAAGTATTCTAAAGTTTGTAATTTACACTTTTAAAAATGTCAGATTTGATTTGCCCCCAACAAAAAATATCAATGAATTATCCAATTATCCAAAAGTGTTCTCCTTTAAAGATGACTTCTGTCTACCATGTGTAGCTTTGCTAGACCTTACGCTGCTGCCCAATAAACTTCTGCACCCGGTACACAGCACCCGGTACACAGCACCCGGTACACAGCACAGGTATACAGATTTTGGATCTTAATTTGAGACAGTTTGCTACAGCAGCAAAAGAATCCTGGAGCCACAGGAAATGTGAAGTCTTATTAATTATAATCCACGTAATAATTCACATTTCCTGTCACTGCAGGATTCATTTCCTGCTGTAGACAGAAGAACACACAAATGAAGAATAGCTTAGATTGCTTCTAAATGTAAAATGTTTCCTTCTGTCTAGATATTTTATTTCTTCAGTCTCCAGGAGACGGAGGGATGGAGGGATCGATAAAAGAAAAACAATCAGACCTTTTAGAAGGGGGAATGAGAGCAGGACAGATCAAGTTTACAACTGAGGCTTGGTACCAGAGGTGTTTTTGATGAACTCTCTGCAGAGTGTTTTATTGGGCTGACCTTTATATCTCCCTCCCTTCCCCAACCACTAGACAAGTCAAGTGTTGTTCTCCAACCACTAGACAAGTCAAGTTTTGTTCCACAACCACTAGACAAGTCAAGTGTTGTTCCCCAACCACTAGTGTTGTTCTCCAACTACTAGACAAGTCAAGTGTTGTTCCCCAACCACTAGACAAGTCAAGTGTTGTTCCCCAACCACTAGACAAGTCAAGTGTTGTTCCCCAACCACTAGACAAGTCAAGTGTTGTTCTCCAACTACTAGACAAGTCAAGTGTTGTTCCCCAACCACTAGACAAGTCAAGTGTTGTTCCCCAACCACTAGACAAGTCAAGTGTTGTTCCCCAACCACTAGACAGTCAAGTGTTGTTCCCCAACCACTAGACAAGTCAGGTGTTGTTCCCCAACCACTAGACAAGTTAAGTGTTGTTCCCCAACCACTAGACAAGTCAAGTGTTGTTCCCCAACCACTAGACAAGTCAAGTGTTGTTCCACAACCACTAGACAAGTCAAGTGTTGTTCCCCAACCACTAGACAGTCAAGTGTTGTTCCCCAACTACTAGACAGTCAAGTGTTGTTCCCCAACCACTAGACAAGTCAAGTGTTGTTCCCCAACTACTAGACAAGTCAAGTGTTGTTCCCCAACCACTAGACAGTCAAGTGTTGTTCCACAACTACTAGACAAGTCAAGTGTTGTTCCCCAACCACTAGACAAGTCAAGTGTTGTTCTCCAACTACTAGACAAGTCAAGTGTTGTTCCCCAACCACTAGACAAGTCAAGTGTTGTTCCCCAACCACTAGACAAGTCAAGTGTTGTTCCCCAACCACTAGACAGTCAAGTGTTGTTCCCCAACTACTAGACAAGTCAAGTGTTGTTCTCCAACCACTAGACAAGTCAAGTGTTGTTCCCCAACCACTATACAAGTCAAGTGTTGTTCTCCAACCACTAGACAAGTCAAGTGTTGTTCCCCAACCACTAGACAAGTCAAGTGTTGTTCCCCAACCACTAGACAAGTCAAGTGTTGTTCCCCAACCACTAGACAAGTCAAGTGTTGTTCCCCAACCACTAGACAAGTCAAGTGTTGTTCCCCAACCACTAGACAAGTCAAGTGTTGTTCCCCAACTACTAGACAAGTCAAGTGTTGTTCCCCAACCACTGGACAGTCAAGTGTTGTTCAAGAAAGCTTCAGAGAATGAAAAGAGAATTAACTTCACAGAATGAGAAGAGAATTACCTTCACAGAATGAGAAGAGAATTACCTTCACAGAATGAGAAGAGAATTAGAATTACCTTCACAGAATGAGAAGAGAATTACCTTCAGAGAATGAGAAGAGAATTACCTTCACAGAATGAGAAGAGAATTACCTTCACAGAATGAGAAGAGAATTACCTTCACAGATTGAGAAGGTTAAAAGAAAGGACTCCCAGACAGACATTATATTTTATTAGACTCTGACCTTGAACCCTTACATACCTTTACACATCTATTTAAATCCATGTAATTATCAAATTAATACCAAAGGTAAAGAGGACCTGTCAGGTAACCGTTTCAGTTTGTCAAAATATGGGAGTTCACATGTTCACATCTATAACCCTATTCCTCATTCCAACCTTTAAAACGCAGTGCCTCAATTCATCAAATGAAATAAATCTCATACAAAATAGAGATTAGAGATTAAATGGTACTAATACCTCCCTCAATTCTATCAGCGGTAGATTGGGGCAGAGAGGGAGGTGGAAATATGCATAAAACGCCACCGTAATCCACGTTGGAAATACCTTGTTCTGACAAACGGGATTAAGGGATGTAGGTTTGGCTCCGAGAGGATAGGGAGCGTGTGCATGCATTCATGTCCCGAGGCCTAGTGAATCCATTTACATTTCTGTTAGGTTGTTTCCACACTTCACTATATTTACCTGTATGGAGGTCAAAGGTTATACAGGCCTCTAAACCACTGCCAGGTATCCTGATTATGGAGGTCAAAGGTTATACAGGCCTCTAAATAACCACTGCCAGGTATCCTGATTATGGAGGTCAAAGGTTATACAGGCCTGTAAATAACCACTACCAGGTATCCTGATTATAGAGGTCAAAGGTTCTACAGGCCTCTAAATAACCACTACCAGGTATCCTGATTATGGAGGTCAAAGGTTATACAGGCCTCTAAATAACCACTACCAGGTATCCTGATTATGGAGGTCAAAGGTTCTACAGGCCTCTAAATAACCGCTACCAGGCATCCTGATTATAGAGGTCAAAGGTTATACAGGCCTCTAAATAACCACTACCAGGTATCCTGATTATGGAGGTCAAAGGTTCTACCGACCTCTAAATAACCACTACCAGGTATCCTGATTATGGAGGTCAAAGGCTCATGGGTGGAATTGAAGTCGGAAAAGGAAAAGAGAGAGAATGACTAGAGAGAGAGAGAGAGACAGAGAGAGAAGAGGAAGAGAGAGAGAATAGGAAAAGAGAGAGAGAGAGAAATAGAGAAAAGAAGATCAAGAGAGAAGCGAGAGAGAGAGGAGAGAGAATAGGAAAAGAGAGAGAGAGAAATAGAGAAAAGAAGAGCAAGAGAGAGAGGAGAGAGAGAATAGGAAGAGAGAGAATAGGAAGAGAGAATAGGAAGAGAGAGAGAGAATAGGAAGAGAGAGAATAGGAAGAGAGAGAATAGGAAGAGAGAGAGAGAATAGGAAGAGAGAGAGAGAATAGGAAGAGAGAGAATAGGAAGAGAGAGAGAGAATAGGAAGAGAGAGAATAGGAAGAGAGAGAATAGGAAGAGAGAATAGGAAGAGAGAGAGAGAATAGGAAGAGAGAGAATAGGAAGAGAGAATAGGAAGAGAGAGAATAGAAAGAGAGAGAGAGAATAGAAAGAGAGAGAGAGAATAGGAAGAGAGAGAATAGGAAGAGAGAGAATAGGAAGAGAGAATAGAAAGAAAGAGAGAGAATAGAAAGAGAGAGAGAGAATAGGAAGAGAGAGAGAGAATAGAAAGAGAGAGAGAGCCCCTTGACAGGTGTGGAAGTGAAAGCACCGGGACCCATAGGGCTCTGGTCAAAAGTATTTCATTGCTGTATATAGGTACTGCTGTGCTATTTGGGACGCAGATGTAGAGTGGGAAGAGGACCAAGACAGATCTTTAAAAAATAAAATGATGAAATTGTAGAATGCATCGTCATTACATTGTCTGTGTAGGGTCAGCTTGTATCAGCGGTGTCAGGTGGCCTCGAGGTTAGAGGTTAGAGGTTAGAGCATTGGGGCAGTAACAGTCGCCGGTTCGAAATCCAGAGCCAACAAGATGAAAAGTCTATCGTTGTGCAGAGGGGCACTTAACCCCCACCCAACCGGTCCAGGGACACTGGAAAATGGTGGACCATGGCTCTGACCTGAACTCTCTGTGGGTGTCTCAGGGGGAGTTGGGGTATGCAAGAAACAGCCATCCCTCCCCACACTCAGTCACAAATCCACACCAGGTTGAAGCCAGTGTATTGGAGTGTGTGTGAACGACGTCACACATACACACGTGATGGTGCACTTCAATCACACAGTACTTTTCTGGGATCAAGGGCTCTATTCAAACTGTAAAAGTCAAGCGTTATAGAAAGGACATTTCTGATTGAGCTGACAGAGGCTTCAGAAAGTATTCACACCCCTTGACTTTTTCCACATTTTATTGTGTTACCGCCTGAATTTAAAATGGATTACATTTATATTTTGTTTCACAGACCTAAACACAAGACCCCATAATGTCAAAGAGAAATTATGTTTTTAGACATTTTTGGGGCCCCTTTACACACAGAGCTGTCTTAGAGAGGGCCCCTGTACACACAGAGCTGTCTTAGAGAGGTCCCCTCTACACACAGAGCTGTCCTAGAGAGGGCCCCTCTACACACAGAGCTGTCTTAGAGAGGGCCCCTCTACACACAGAGCTGTCTTATAGATAGGGCCCCTCTACACACAGAGCTGTCCTAGAGAGGGCCCCTCCACACACAGAGCTGTCCTAGAGAGGGCCCCTCTACACACAGAGCTGTCTTAGAGAGGGCCCCTCTACACACAGAGCTGTCTTAGAGAGGGCCCCTCTACACACAGAGCTGTCCTAGAGAGGGCCCCTCCACACACAGAGCAGCTCTAAGGTTCTCACTGACAGATTCAGGGTAATGCCTTCTGTAAGATCAGTGCAGGTTACCCAGGCACACAGTCCTACCAGGATATATTCAGTGCTACCAGGACATATTCAGTCCTATCAGGATATATTCAGTCCTACCAGGATATATTCAGTCCTACCAGCATATATTAAGTCCTACCAGGATATATTCAGTCCTACCAGCATATATTCAGTCCTACCAGGCACACAGTCCTACCAGGATATTCATTCCTACCAGGATATATTCAGTCCTACCAGCACACAGTCCTACTAGGATATTCAGTCCTACCATGATATTTAATCCTACCAGGATATTCAGTCCTACCAGGATATTCAGTCCTACCAGGATATTTAATCCTACCAGGATATTCAGTCCTACCAGGATATTCAGTCCTACCAGGATATTCAGTCCTACCAGGATATTTAATCCTACCAGGATATTCAGTCCTACCAGGATATTCAGTCCTACCAGGATATTTAATCCTACCAGGATATTCAGTCCTACCAGGATATTTAATCCTACCAGGATATTTAATCCTACCAGGATTAACAGGATATTTAATCCTACCAGGATATTTAATCCTACCAGGATATTCAGTCCTACCAGGATATTCAGAACTACCAGGATATTCAGTCCTACCAGGATATTTAATCCTACCTGGATATTTAATCCTACCAGGATATTCAGTCCTACCAGGATATTTAATCCTACCAGGATATTTAATCCTACCAGGATATTCAGTCCTACCAGGATATTTAATCCTACCAGGATATTCAGTCCTACCAGGATATTCAGTCCTACCAGGATATTTAATCCTACCAGGATATTTAATCCTACCAGGATATTCAGTCCTACCAGGATATTCAGTCCTACCAGGATATTCAGTCCTACCAGGATATTTAATCCTACCAGGATATTCAGTCCTACCAGGATATTTAATCCTACCAGGATATTCAGTCCTACCAGGATATTCAGTCCTACCAGGATATTCAGTCCTACCAGGATATTTAATCCTACCAGGATATTTAATCCTACCAGGATATTCAGTCCTACCAGGATATTCAGTCCTACCAGGATATTTAATCCTACCAGGATATTCAGTCCTACCAGGATATTTAATCCTACCAGGATATTTAATCCTACCAGGATATTCAGTCCTACCAGGATATTCAGTCCTACCAGGATATTTAATCCTACCAGGATTAACAGGATATTTAATCCTACCAGGATATTTAATCCTACCAGGATTTTCAGTCCTACCAGGATATTTAATCCTACCAGGATATTCAGTCCTACCAGGATATTCAGTCCTACCAGGATATTTAATCCTACCAGGATATTTAATCCTACCAGGATATTCAGTCCTACCAGGATATTCAGTCCTACCAGGATATTCAGTCCTACCAGGATATTTAATCCTACCAGGATATTCAGTCCTACCAGGATATTTAATCCTACCAGGATATTCAGTCCTACCAGGATATTCAGTCCTACCAGGATATTCAGTCCTACCAGGATATTTAATCCTACCAGGATATTTAATCCTACCAGGATATTTAATCCTACCAGGATATTCAGTCCTACCAGGATATTCAGTCCTACCAGGATATTTAATCCTACCAGGATATTCAGTCCTACCAGGATATTCAGTCCTACCAGGATATTTAATCCTACCAGGATATTTAATCCTACCAGGATATTTAATCCCAGCATGCCGACTCTGTCCTCTCTAAACGGTGTTAAGTAAAATAACGTCATGCACATCATTTCCAAGCAGGCAAAACTACAGTTGGGAATTTATATATTTTTGCAAACAAAATGTTTATAGTGCATTATGTGGAATATCTCATTCAAAATGTCAACTAGATGTATCTATATTCTTATTTTATTATACATGATTAGCATATTTAACATGGTTGCATATTCTCTGTATTATTAATGTGATCATATATTCAAAACAATGTTTAGCTTTTTTTTTAACTTACATACATAACACATAGCTTATCATATCAACCAATACACATGGATAAACATGGGGTACAAAACCAGGCACATTTACAACATGACATTGTTTACATTCGTTCACATTGATCCAGTGCAAACACAATACGACAGAGAAGCACAGCCCCTTCCCTGTAGGTATAGGTCACGTGACAGTTGTTGGGTTGTGACACCTCTGGTATTCACAATATGTTAACGCAATATCAAATATACAATCTATACCAGTATAGTCAGACAGACTAGTGTCCTGTCCAGGGGGTGTACTAGTACAGTAATATATACCAGTATAGTCAGACAGACTAGTGTCCTGTCCAGGGGTAGTACTAGTACATTAATATATACCAGTAGTGTCCTGTCCAGGGGGTGTACTAGTACAGTAATATATACCAGTATAGTCAGACAGACTAGTGTCCTGTCCAGGGGTAGTACTAGTACATTAATATATACCAGTAGTGTCCTGTCCAGGGGGAGTACTAGTACAGTAATCTATACCAGTATAGTCAGACAGACTAGTGTCCTGTCCAGGGGGTGTACTAGTACATTAAGTTGCCTCACTCTTCAGAAACAGGAGACAGGCTCCTGTCCTTTGGTTCGCTCTGGCTTGGACAAGGGGGTGTACTAGTACATTAAGTTGCCTCACTCTTCAGAAACAGGAGACAGGCTCCTGTCCTTTGGTTCGCTCTGGCTTGGACAAGGGGGTGTACTAGTACATTAAGTTGCCTCACTCTTCAGAAACAGGAGACAGGCTCCTGCCCTTTGGTTCGCTCTGGCTTGGACAAGGCTTTCTTATTTTGCCAGTATGCTCACAGAGTAAGACACTGCTCTAGAGAGATACTACTCCTATGATCACTCTATGGTTGTGTGCTCCAAATGGCACCCTATTCCCTACATATTACACTACTTTTAACCACAGCCCTATGGGCTCTGGTCAATAGTAGTGCACTATATAGGGAATAGGGTGCCTTACCTTTTGGGACGCCTGCCTACATCGGTGATTAATTAATACAACCTTAGTTCTCCAGAGGGATGAACGGTTCATTGTTAACTATGTGCTGAACGTAATGAGTTGGCAGATTACCTCATCGTATTAACAAGAGACCGGAAACAGAGTTGGAAACCAATTAGGAACATGCATCAACACCTTTCTCCTCCATTTCCAGCAGTGTGATTATGAAGAAACAAACAAATGAAAATAAAATAAGCAACATCATTCTCTACTTTTAAATGAAAGGGAACATTCTAGGCTAGGGAATACAATAGGCTAGGGAACATTCTAGGCTAGGGAACATTCTAGGCTAGGGAACATTCTAGGCTAGGGAACATTCTAGGCTAGGGAACATTCTAGGCTAGGGAACATTCCAGGCTAGGGAACATTCCAGGCTAGGGAAGATTCCAGGCTAGGGAACATTCTAGGCTAGGGAACATTCTGGGCTAGGGAACATTCTAGGCTAGGGAACATTCTAGGCTAGGGAACATTCTGGGCTAGGGAACATTCTAGGCTAGGGAACATTCTAGGCTAGGGAACATTCCAGGCTAGGGAACATTCCAGGCTAGGGAAGATTCCAGGCTAGGGAACATTCTAGGCTAGGGAACATTCTGGACTAGGGAACATTCTTTCAGTTAGTTTTAAGTTATGTTCATATTCCAGTGTGGAATTATACCAACTGTAAAAGACACATACTGTAAATGGTACATACTGTACATGATACCAACTGCAAATGATACATACTGTAAATGATACCTACTGTAAATGGTACATACTGTAAATGATACATACTGTAAATGGTACATACTGTAAATGATACATACTGTAAATGGTACATACTGTAAATGATACATACTGTAAATGGTACATACTGTAAATGATACATACGGCAGGCTTACACCATGACTTCTCTGTTAAAGACCGTTAATTCCTCTGATTTGCCTCCAACACCTCTGCCCCTCCTCTCCTAGTCTCTTTCTAAAGGCCTGGGTTAGAAGGTTTCCCCTGCAGGTCAACTGTTGGTTGGTGAGCGAGGTAGTAGAGATGTTACAGGGAAACAGAAACGCTGGGAGAATATTCATCAGGTAGCTAAGCGCCGTCACATGAAGTTTTAGCTGCTGTATGGGCACCAGCCATACTCTGGTGAAACCCAGAGAGATGTGTTCCAGAGGGTCATTGGGGATCTAACAACGTGTTAGTTTGACAGGAGGGAAGGGGATTGATATAGATTTCTGTAATGAAAAACTTTTGAGGAATCTACAGTGGAGCTTAATGCCACACTATTAGATCCACTCAACTCCCAGCAGGGAGGAGAACAGATGGAGAGAGTTGATGTTTCTGTACTCTATTATCTGGAGACAATCTCTTTATGATATGACCTTTAGGCTTATAGGGGAGGACAGGGGTGAGAGGGTCAAGCCTGAGAGACTGGTGCGCTACTCTACATAATACTGTATACATTGCCTTACTTGCTGTGTGGGGTCAATAGGTGCAAAAGCAATGACGAGCACCAGCATTTTTTTGTGAAGAGAGGAATAGGACTAAACAGGAAATTCAATATTCCTGCTGCTGGGAGGAGTTAGAATGTGTTCCATCTGATACTACTGGGAGGAGTCAGAATGTGTTCCATCTGATACTACTGGGAGGAGTCAGAATGTATTCCATCTGATACTACTGGGAGGAGTCAAAATGTGTTCCATCTGATACTACTGGGAGGAGTCAGAATGTGTTCCATCTGATACTACTGGGAGGAGTCAGAATGTGTTCCATCTGATACTACTGGGAGGAGTCAGAATGTGTTCCATCTGATACTACTGGGAGGAGTCAGAATGTGTTCCATCTGATACTACTGGGAGGAGTCAGAATGTGTTCCATCTGATACCACTGGGAGGAGTCAGAATGTGTTCCATCTGATACTACTGGGAGGAGTCAGAATGTGTTCCATCTGATACTACTGGGAGGAGTCAGAATGTGTTCCATCTGATACTACTGGGAGTAGTCAGAATGTGTTCCATCTGATACTACTGGGAGGAGTCAGAATGTGTTCCATCTGATACTACTGGGAGGAGTCCGAATGTGTTCCATCTGATACTACTGGGAGGAGTCAGAATGTGTTCCATCTGATACTACTGGGAGGAGTCAGAATGTGTTCCATCTGATACTACTGGGAGGAGTCCGAATGTGTTCCATCTGATACTACTGGGAGGAGTCAGAATGTGTTCCATCTGATACTACTGGGAGGAGTCAGAATGTGTTCCATCTGATACTACTGGGAGGAGTCCGAATGTGTTCCATCTGATACTACTGGGAGGAGTCAGAATGTGTTCCATCTGATACTACTGGGAGGAGTCAGAATGTGTTCCATCTGATACTACTGGGAGGAGTCAGAACCCTGAAAATGATCATCTTAGTATATGTTTTTTAAAGCTAGTATTTTTGTATGTTTAAATTGAACAACAAAGTTCAAATAAATGTGTGATTTTTGTAATATAGAGAGAAGATTCAATCTGAACGTACTATTTATATGTAGATACAGATTGATGTTGAAATACTAACGTAGTGAGAGCTACTGAAGATCTGCATTGTCTTCGGTAACAATGGGACGAATGCCAACCAACACTGTTTCTTCTGTAGCTCGGTCTGTTTCCGTGGCTCGGGGCTCAGAGAAGCTCAGACAGAGAAATGCCACGTCCCAAAACCTGCAGTCTGGAAAGGTCAGTGTCTTGGCCACTACAGACCTCTCACAGGGTCAGGATGTTGACATTTTATTCAATTCTCTCACTTTATCCCCAGGATCTCAGCAGGATTTGGCCAGTATTGCTTATTGTGTGAAGTTTCTTCAGTTGTTTTTTTTTAGTTTAGTCCAACTTCTAGACCTTCTCCTGTTTAGATCAGGAAGCTGGCCAGCCCAGATTCAGTTGAAGGGATCTCCCGCTCAGTTCAACACACGACATAGAAAGATCACTGTTCGTATTGTTCACAGACACATCCATCAGCCTAGTTTCATGCAAAAGGATGATCAGAAATGCAACATCATGTTTTGAAGAAGGTAATGTACAAAACCCGTACAGTCTCTCTCATGAACACTCCCTCCATCTTGGTTCGAGAGACCACGGAGAAAAGGTTACCACCTCTTTCCGGAAACAACCGAAAACAAGATGGCGTTTGTTTTCCAGTGGAGTTTTCCCTTTGCCCTAGAAAACATAGGTAGCTGAGATGGCATACAAACTATATGCTGTTCCCTCCTCCAGGCTCTACTGTACAATCTCAATGGTACACACACACACACACACACACACACAACATGAACTGACGCCATGTTTAAAGATAAGAGGACTATTCACAACACAACCAACTGTACAGACGGTCTGCTACTTTATACAAGGATCTAGACAGCATTGTGATGAGCTACTCTCAAGACAGCTAGCTGTCTGTCTGTCTGCTCCGGGTTCATTCTTTTTTTCAACTACAAACCAGCAACTACGATTTAGAACATATTATACAGAAAGGTCTTTGTACCCAAATGGCACCCTATTCCCTATATAGTGCACAACTTTTGATTAGGGCCCATAGAGAATAGGGTGCCATTTGGGATGCAGGGAAGGTTTCTTCAGGGAAGGTTTTCAGGCATTCAGGCCTTGTCATAATAATGCTGTGTGATGCAGGGAAGGTTTTTTAGGCATTCAGGCCTTGTCATAATAATGCTGTGTGATGCAGGGAAGGTTTTTAGGCATTCAGGCCTTGTCATAATAATGCTTTGTGATGTAGGGAAGGTTTTCAGGCATTCAGGCCTTGTCATAATAATGCTGTGTGATGTAGGGAAGGTTTTCAGGCATTCAGGCCTTGTCATAATAATGCTGTGTGATATAGGGAAGGTTTTCAGGCATTCAGGCCTTGTCATAATAATGCTGTGTGATGCAGGGAAGGTTTTCAGGCATTCAGGCCTTGTCATAATAATGCTGTGTGATGCAGGGAAGCTACGCCTCATAGAATCCCATTCATTGCTTCGCCTGATAGCTTTCATTCATCTTTTTTTCTGTTATGTTGAATAAGAATCATTATATCTACATTTTATATCAGTTCCTTTTGTCTTTTTCATCAGACATTATTAATATTGAAATAACATGAGTTTAGGGAATAATGTTTCTTTGAAGAGCTTTACAATTAGGTGCAAAACAATATAATCATATCTCATTGAATGCAACCTAAGATTCAGCTATTAGTGGACGAAACGCCAATGTTTCCAGACGTCAATCTGCTCCATTTTAAATAGACATCCTGAGAGGTTGAACCAACAGTGTATCAAAAATAAATAGCTATACCCCCCCCCCCACACACTCTATAGTGCTTTAGTTGTGACAGAATGGCTGTCTGGTGGTATTGAACAGATTCTTCCCTGGTTTTCCTTCTCACTCAGCTGTGTGGAGAGGAACCCAGACTGTCGTTAGTTAGCGTCCCGTGTACACAAAATCTGAAGAGAGTAAGACAAACAAAGGCACATTTAGTCAAATATTATGTCAAAAACACACGTGTACTAAATGTACCCTTCCGTATGATTAAGTTGTTTAGACGGTTTAGGGGATTATCGTTTTAGCGACTCAAAATGGAACTGTGATTAAAGACATAGAGTTAGACATACTAGAATGGGATATTGCCATCAAGTCTATGTTCTCTGGTGGGGGGACCAGCTGCCACGTTGGCTTTGTCCGTTCCTGTCATGGTAATTCTATTGGTAGGCTTACAGCCGTCTGTCCGTTCCAGTCATGGTAATTCTATTGGTAGGCTTACAGCCGTCTGTCCGTTCCAGTCATGGTAATTCTATTGGTAGACCTATATCTATAGTCTGGATATATAGTCCTGGTATGGTGGTATAGTCTTACCATGGTAGTAGTCTGGATATATAGTCTTGGTACAGTCTTACCATGGTAGCAGACTGGATATATAGTCTTGGTATGGGGGTATAGTCTTACCATGGTAGTAGTCTGGATATATAGTCTTGGTACAGTCTTACCATGGTAGCAGACTGGATATATAGTCTTGGTATGGTGGTATAGTCTTACCATGGTAGTAGTCTGGATATATAGTCTTGGTATAGTCTTACCATGGTAGTAGTCTGGATATATAGTCTTGGAATGGGGGTATAGTCTTACCATGGTAGTAGTCTGGATATATAGTCTTGGTATGGTGGTATAGTCTTACCATGGTAGTAGACTGGATATATAGTCTTGGTATGGTGGTATAGTCTTACCATGGTAGTAGTCTGGATATATAGTCTTAGTATAGTCTTACCATGGTAGTAGTCTGGATATATAGTCTTGGTATAGTCTTACCATGGTAGTAGACTGGATATATAGTCTTGGTATAGTCTTACCATGGTAGTAGTCTGGATATATAGTCTTGGTATGGTGGTGTAGTCTTACCATGGTAGTAGTCTGGATATATAGTCTTGGTAATGTGGTATAGTCTTACCATGGTAATAGTCTGGATATATAGTCTTGGTAATGTGGTATAGTCTTACCATGGTAGTAGTCTGGATATATAGTCTTGGTATAGTCTTACCATGGTAGTAGTCTGGATATATAGTCTTGGTATGGTGGTGTAGTCTTACCATGGTAGTAGTCTGGATATATAGTCTTGGTAATGTGGTATAGTCTTACCATGGTAATAGTCTGGATATATAGTCTTGGTAATGTGGTATAGTCTTACCATGGTAGTAGTCTGGATATATAGTCTTGGTATGGTGGTATAGTCTTACCATGGTAGTAGTCTGGATATATAGTCTTGGTAATGTGGTATAGTCTTACCATGGTAATAGTCTGGATATATAGTCTTGGTAATGTGGTATAGTCTTACCATGGTAGTAGTCTGGATATATAGTCTTGGTATAGTCTTACCATGGTAATAGTCTGGATATATAGTCTTGGTAATGTGGTATAGTCTTACCATGGTAGTAGTCTGGATATATAGTCTTGGTATGGTGGTATAGTCTTACCATGGTAGTAGACTGGATATATAGTCTTGGTATGGTGGTATAGTCTTACCATGGTAGTAGTCTGGATATATAGTCTTAGTATAGTCTTACCATGGTAGTAGTCTGGATATATAGTCTTGGTATAGTCTTACCATGGTAGTAGACTGGATATATAGTCTTGGTATAGTCTTACCATGGTAGTAGTCTGGATATATAGTCTTGGTATAGTCTTACCATGGTAGTAGTCTGGATATATAGTCTTGGTATAGTCTTACCATGGTAGTAGTCTGGATATATAGTCTTGGTATGGTCTTACCATGGTAGTAGACTGGATATATAGTCTTGGTATAGTCTTACCATGGTAGTAGTCTGGATATATAGTCTTGGTATGGTCTTACCATGGTAGTAGACTGGATATATAGTCTTGGTATAGTCTTACCATGGTAGTAGTCTGGATATATAGTCTTGGTATAGTCTTACCATGGTAGTAGACTGGATATATAGTCTTGGTATAGTCTTACCATGGTAGTAGTCTGGATATATAGTCTTGGTATAGTCTTACCATGGTAGTAGTCTGGATATATAGTCTTGGTATAGTCTTACCATGGTAGTAGTCTGGATATATAGTCTTGGTATGGTCTTACCATGGTAGTAGACTGGATATATAGTCTTGGTATAGTCTTACCATGGTAGTAGTCTGGATATATAGTCTTGGTATGGTCTTACCATGGTAGTAGACTGGATATATAGTCTTGGTACAGTCTTACCATGGTAGTAGACTGGATATATAGTCTTGGTATGGTGGTATAGTCTTACCATGGTAATAGTCTGGATATATAGTCTTGGTATAGTCTTACCATGGTAGTAGTCTGGATATATAATATTGGTATAGTCTTACCATGGTAGTAGTCTGGATATATAGTCTTGGTATAGTCTTACCATGGTAGTAGTCTGGATATATAATATTGGTATAGTCTTACCATGGTAGTAGTCTGGATATATAGTCTTGGTATGGTGGTATAGTCTTACCATGGTAGTAGACTGGATATATAGTCTTGGTATGGTGGTATAGTCTTACCATGGTAGTAGTCTGGATATATAGTCTTAGTATAGTCTTACCATGGTAGTAGTCTGGATATATAGTCTTGGTATAGTCTTACCATGGTAATAGTCTGGATATATAGTCTTGGTATAGTCTTACCATGGTAGTAGTCTGGATATATAGTCTTGGTATGGTGGTATAGTCTTACCATGGTAGTAGACTGGATATATAGTCTTGGTATGGTGGTATAGTCTTACCATGGTAGTAGTCTGGATATATAGTCTTAGTATAGTCTTACCATGGTAGTAGTCTGGATATATAGTCTTGGTATAGTCTTACCATGGTAGTAGACTGGATATATAGTCTTGGTATAGTCTTACCATGGTAGTAGTCTGGATATATAGTCTTGGTATAGTCTTACCATGGTAGTAGTCTGGATATATAGTCTTGGTATAGTCTTACCATGGTAGTAGTCTGGATATATAGTCTTGGTATGGGGGTAAAGTCTTACCATGGTAGTAGTCTGGATATATAGTCTTAGTATAGTCTTACCATGGTAGTAGTCTGGATATATAGTCTTGGTATAGTCTTACCATGGTAGTAGTCTGGATATATAATATTGGTAAAGTCCTACCATGGTAGTAGACTGGATATATAGTCTTGGTATGGGGGTAAAGTCCTACCATGGTAGTAGACTGGATATATAGTCTTGGTATAGTCTTACCATGGTAGTAGTCTGGATATATAGTCTTAGTATAGTCTTACCATGGTAGTAGTCTGGATATATAGTCTTGGTATAGTCTTACCATGGTAGTAGTCTGGATATATAGTCTTGGTATGGGGGTAAAGTCCTACCATGGTAGTAGACTGGATATATAGTCTTGGTATAGTCTTACCATGGTAGTAGTCTGGATATATAGTCTTGGTATGGGGGTAAAGTCTTACCATGGTAGTAGTCTGGATATATAGTCTTGGTATAGTCTTACCATGGTAGTAGTCTGGATATATAGTCTTGGTATGGTGGTACAGTCTTACCATAGTAATAGTCTGGATATATAGTCTTGGTATGGTGGTATAGTCTAACCATGGTAGTAGTCTGGATATATAGTCTTGGTATGGGGGTATAGTCTTACCATGTTAGTAGTCTGGATATATAGTCTTGGTATGGGGGTAAAGTCCTACCATGGTAGTAGACTGGATATATAGTCTTGGTATAGTCTTACCATGGTAATAGTCTGGATATATAGTCTTGGTATAGTCTTACCATGGTAGTAGTCTGGATATATAGTCTTGGTATGGTGGTGTAGTCTTACCATGGTAGTAGTCTGGATATATAATATTGGTATAGTCTTACCATGGTAGTAGTCTGGATATATAGTCTTGGTATGGGGGTAAAGTCCTACCATGGTAGTAGACTGGATATATAGTCTTGGTATAGTCTTACCATGGTAGTAGTCTGGATATATAGTCTTGGTATGGGGGTAAAGTCCTACCATGGTAGTAGACTGGATATATAGTCTTGGTATAGTCTTACCATGGTAGTAGTCTGGATATATAATATTGGTATAGTCTTACCATGGTAGTAGTCTGGATATATAGTCTTGGTATGGTGGTGTAGTCTTACCATGGTAGTAGTCTGGATATATAATATTGGTATAGTCTTACCATGGTAGTAGTCTGGATATATAGTCTTGGTATGGGGGTAAAGTCCTACCATGGTAGTAGACTGGATATATAGTATTGGTATGGGGGTATAGTCTTACCATGGTAGTAGACTGGATATATAGTATTGGTATGGGGGTATAGTCTTACCATGGTAGTAGTCTGGATATATAGTCTTGGTATGGGGGTAAAGTCCTACCATGGTAGTAGACTGGATATATAGTATTGGTATGGGGGTATAGTCTTACCATGGTAGTAGTCTGGATATATAATATTGGTATAGTCTTACCATGGTAGCAGTCTGGATATATAGTCTTGGTATGTTGGTATAGTCTTACCATGGTAGTAGTCTGGATATATAGTCTTGGTATGGGGGTATAGTCTTACCATGGTAGTAGTCTGGATATATAGTCTTGGTATGGTGGTATAGTCTTACCATGGTAGTAGTCTGGATATATAGTCTTGGTATGGGGGTATAGTCTTACCATGTTTGTAGTCTGGATATATAGTCTTGGTATGGTGTTACAGTCTTACCATGGTAGTAGTCTGGATATATAGTCTTGGCATGGGGGTATAGTCCTACCATGGTAGTAGTCTGGATATATAGTCTTGGTATAGTCTTACCATGGTAGTAGTCTGGATATATAGTCTTGGTATAGTCTTACCATGGTAGTAGTCTGGATATATAGTCTTGGTATGGTGGTGTAGTCTTACCATGGTAGTAGTCTGGATATATAGTCTTGGTATGGTGGTATAGTCTTACCATGGTAGTAGCCTGGATATATAGTCTTGGTAATGTGGTATAGTCTTACCATGGTAATAGTCTGGATATATAGTCTTGGTATAGTCTTACCATGGTAGTAGTCTGGATATATAGTCTTGGTATGGTGGTATAGTCTTATCATGGTAGTAGTCTGGATATATAGTCTTAGTATAGTTTAACCATGGTAGTAGTCTGGATATATAGTCTTGGTATGGGGGTAAAGTCCTACCATGGTAGTAGTCTGGATATATAGTATTGGTATAGTTTAACCATGGTAGTAGTCTGGATATATAGTCTTGGTATGGGGGTAAAGTCCTACCATGGTAGTAGTCTGGATATATAGTCTTGGTATAGTCTTACCATGGTAGTAGTCTGGATATATAGTCTTGGTAATGTGGTATAGTCTTACCATGGTAATAGTCTGGATATATAGTATTGGTATGGGGGTATAGTCTTACCATGGTAGTAGTCTGGATATATAGTCTTGGTATAGTCTTACCATGGTAGTAGTCTGGATATATAGTATTGGTATGGTGGTATAGTCTTACCATGGTAATAGTCTGGATATATAGTCTTGGTAATGTGGTATAGTCTTACCATGGTAGTAGTCTGGATATATAGTATTGGTATGGTGGTATAGTCTTACCATGGTAGTAGTCTGGATATATAGTCTTGGTATGGTGGTAAAGTCCTACCATGGTAGTAGTCTGGATATATAGTCTTGGTATAGTCTTACCATGGTAATAGTCTGGATATATAGTCTTGGTATGGTGGTATAGTCTAACCATGGTAGTAGTCTGGATATATAGTCTTACCATGGTAGTAGTCTGGATATATAGTCTTGGTATGGTGGTACAGTCCTACCATGGTAGTAGTCTGGATATATAGTCTTGGTATGGTGGTGTAGTCTTACCACGGTAGTAGTCTGGATATATAGTCTTGGTATGTTGGTATAGTCTTACCACGGTAGTAGTCTGGATATATAGTCTTGGTATGTTGGTATAGTCTTACCACGGTAGTAGTCTGGGTTGAAGTTCTCATAGATGGGGTAGAGAGGGTTCTCCTGCTCACTACGGAGCTTCCTGGCTCTCAGGACATCTCGAACACACTGGTGGAGGAAGGAGTACTGGTACTGTGGGGAGGACAGCATTCACATCAATATCACCAATACTACTGTTCATCTGCTGTGGGGAGAACAGCATTCACACCAATACTACTGTTAATCTGCTGTGGGGAGAACAGCATTCACATCAATACTACTGTTCATCTGCTGTGGGGAGGACAGCATTCACATCAATACTACTGTTCATCTGCTGTGGGGAGGACAGCATTCACATCAATACTACTGTTCATCTGCTGTGGGGAGGACAGCATTCACACCAATACTACTGTTCATCTGCTGTGGGGAGGACAGCATTCACATCAATACTACTGTTCATCTACTGTGGGGAGGACAGCATTCACATCAATACTACTGTTCATCTACTGTGGGGAGGACAGCATTCACATCAATACTACTGTTCATCTACTGTGGGGAGGACAGCATTCACATCAATACTACTGTTCATCTACTGTGGGGAGGACAGCATTCACATCAATACTACTGTTCATCTACTGTGGGGAGGACAGCATTCACATCAATACTATTGTTCATCTGCTGTGGGGAGGACAGCATTCACATCAATACTACTGTTCATCTGCTGTGGGGAGGACAGCATTCACATCAATACTACTGTTCATCTACTGTGGGGAGGACAGCATTCACATCAATACTACTGTTCATCTACTGTGGGGAGGACAGCATTCACATCAATATCACCAATACTACTGTTCATCTGCTGTGGGGAGGACAGCATTCACATCAATACTACTGTTCATCTACTGTGGGGAGAACAGCATTCACATCAATACTACTGTTCATCTACTGTGGGGAGGACAGCATTCACATCAATATCACCAATACTACTGTTCATCTGCTGTGGGGAGAACAGCATTCACACCAATACTACTGTTCATCTACTGTGGGGAGGACAGCATTCACATCAATACTACTGTTCATCTGCTGTGGGGAGGACAGCATTCACATCAATACTACTGTTCATCTACTGTGGGGAGGACAGCATTCACATCAATACTACTGTTCATCTACTGTGGGGAGGACAGCATTCACATCAATACTACTGTTCATCTGCTGTGGGGAGAACAGCATTCACATCAATACTACTGTTCATCTACTGTGGGGAGGACAGCATTCACATCAATACTACTGTTCATCTACTGTGGGGAGGACAGCATTCACATCAATACTACTGTTCATCTACTGTGGGGAGGACAGCATTCACATCAATTTCACCAATACTACTGTTCATCTGCTGTGGGGAGGACAGCATTCACATCAATACTACTGTTCATCTACTGTGGGGAGGACAGCATTCACATCAATACTACTGTTCATGCAACATGTCTGCTAAATGCGTTGTGCCTTTGCCATTTTGACAACAGACTGTGTTATCCCACTAAGCTAAAGCCTTGGCATTATGATTGGGGAGCTATTGCAAGACGTTGTGTCTCAGGCACAAACATTGTGCTATCATTACCACTGCATAGCAGATCAATGGGATGAAGCCTTCCCTTTGATTCTGCTGAAACACGACTTTCTGATACACATCCCCATTTATTATTCCTGGCTATATATTATCTCTGGCTATATATTATCACTGGCTACATATTATCACTGGCTACATATTATCACGTATATATTATCACTGGCTATATAATATCACTGGCTATATAATATCACTGGCTATATATTATCACTGGCTATATATTATCTCTGGCTATATAATATCACTTGTATATTATCACCGACTATATATTATCACTTAAATATTATCATTTACATATTATCACTTATATATTATCATTTATATGTTATCACTGGCTAAATAATATCACTGGCTATATATTATCACTGGCTATATATTATCACTGGCTAAATAATATCACTGGCTAAATAATATCACTGGCTATATATTATCACTGGCTATATATTATCACTGGCTATATATTATCACTGGCTGTATAATATCATTGGCTATATATTATCACTGGCTATATATTGTCACTGGCTATATATTATCACTGGCTAAATCATATCACTGGCTAAATAATATCACTGGCTCTATATTATCACTTAATATTATCACTGGCTATATAATATCTTTGGCTATATATTATCACTGGCTATATAATATCACTGGCTATATAATATCACTGGCTGTATAATATCACTGGGGATCACTGGCAATATATTATCCCTGGCTATATAATATCACTGGCTATATTATATCATTGGGGATCACTGGCTATATATTATCACTGGCTATATATTATCACTGGCTATATATTATCACTGGCTGTATATTATCACTGGCTATTTATTATCACTGGCTATATATTATCACTGGCTATATATTATCACTGGGGATCACTGGCTATATATTATCACTGGCTATATATTATCACTGGCTATATATTATCACTGGCTATTTATTATCACTGGCTATATATTATCACTGGCTATATATTATCACTGGCTATATATTATCACTGGCTACATATTATCACTTATATATTATCACTGGCTATATATTATCACTGGGTATCACTGGCTATATATTATCACTGGCTATATATTTTCACTGGGTATATAATATCTCTGGCTATATGTCATCACTGGCTATATATTATCACTGGCTATATAATATCTCTGGCTATATATTATCACTGGCTATATAATATCATTGGCTATATATTATCCCTGGCTATATATATATAATATATATATATTATCACTGGGTATCACTGGCTATATATTATCACTGGCTATATATTATCACTGGGTATATATTATCACTGGCTATATATTATCACTGGCTATATATTATCACTGGGTATCACTGGCTATATATTATCACTGGCTATATATTATCACTGGCTATATATTATCACTGGGTATATATTATCACTGGCTATATATTATCACTGGCTATATATTATCACTGGGTATCACTGGCTATATATTATCACTGGCTATATATTATCACTGGGTATCACTGGCTATATATTATCACTGGCTATATATTATCACTGGGTATCACTGGCTAACATTGACGTTCATTATACTCATGGAAATGTACCAGCTGATGGAAACAGTAGTGTTGAATGAGCTGAGGGTTTTATCCGGCGTTACCTCTGTTTGCACCATGTGAGAGCGGTGCAGTCGGAGGTCAAACACACAGCCGTAGACGTCCACTGTTCCTATGCTGTCCAGCTGTTGAAGGACCCGGTCCAGAACCATGAACGTCCCTGTACGACCCACTCCAGCACTGAGGGAGAGAGAGAGAGAGAAGAGTGATTAATGTAGTTTACATAACATTTACGATTGACGTCCATGTATTTATACACTTGCGGTAAATCATATTAAAATTATTTGATATTGGTTTTTAATTTAATTGGTGTGCCTAAACAGCTACCATCCTGATTGAAGGATTTCTCCTTTGACACGCACACGCGCACACACACACACACACACACACACACACACACACACACACACACACACACACACACACACACACACACACACACACACACACACACACACACACACACACACACACAGTAATGATAAATGATGACGATCAATCATAATCCATCACCCAGGACGTTGCACATAACATCATTCCAGCTGGACGCTTCACTGAAACACAGTACACCAGTACTAACAGAGTTCTCTCTCCACTTTGACGGCACATCTAACATCTTGGACATAAAGGGGAGCTGGTCAGGGTCAGTAGATCACTGGTCTAGGCTCTAGACGTCACCAACAGTGATGGAATGGCAGACTCCTGTAGCTGAGAGCGATAAAGAGTCACCGCCGAGTAATGGACTCTCCTCTGGGGGAAAAACGACCCTTACTTACTTCTCCTTCCTGTAAAGTGTGTTGTGGCTTATCTGTGAACTTTACATTCCTGTTGATCTGAACCTGAAGGAGTGTAGAGCACCATCGGCCAGGTTCATCTAATTTCTGTCTATATAGAGCTGAGGGTGGTCCAGTTCACCATCAGCCAGGTTCATCTAATTTCTGTCTATATAGAGCTGAGGGTGGTCCAGTTCACCATCAGCCAGGTTCATCTCATTTCTGTCTATATAGAGCTGAGGGTGGTCCAGTTCACCATCAGCCAGGTTCATCTCATTTCTGTCTATATAGAGCTGAGGGTGGTCCAGACACCATCAGCCAGGTTCATCTCATTTCTGTCTATATAGAGCTGAGGGTGGTCCAGATCCCCATTAGCCAGGTTCATCTCATTTCTGTCTATATAGAGCTGAGGGTGGTCCAGTTCACCATCAGCCAGGTTCATATATTAAAAACCAAAGTCTATCATTCCAATAAACGTTATACCCCTTGGTCTTCAGGAATAGGACTTGTTAATATGGAAGTATAGATCAGCCTAGTTGTTTAACCCGAGGCCAAACATTCCCTCATTGTGAAAAGTAATTAAGGTCTGAAAGGACTGAGGAAGAGGCAAACATCCTGCTTATCGATCAAAACTAAGGACTTATTAGCCAGCCCTGGAGGACCGATTGGGCTCATTGATTTGAAAAATAAATGCTGCGCTCATGGAATGAAAAGTGCTATTTACACATGAAAAATGCTTGGCATGTGCTGCGTTTGTTACAGGCCTATTGTTGACCTTTTTGTTGGTGACACTTTGATACATTGACAACATGCAGCTGTTTTAAAGGGCAAATCCACCCGATGAAACAACAACAAAATGGATGCTCCGCCTCTGCTTTGGTAAAAAGCTGAGGGATGGGCCTGGAGAAATGTAACCACTCTCGGGTTAATAGACAGAGCTATGGATGCGAGGACTGACCCTCCATGATGTCACAATGATTGTTTTAACCATGTTATGAGGCCTGTTTACATTTACAATGTTTACAAACATGGTGTAAAACAAACATATATTTTGGGTTCAGTGTGACAGTTGAACTAAACTCATGAGGCATTTATAAGTTATATTCTTCAAGAATCAATGGATATATACAAATATACATTTATAAATACAAAAAATGGATGTAGCAACTACATAACGTCCCTTTAAGTCTATCCAATCCAAAGTGTGTGAGTTTGAGCGTGTGTTCATTAGGTCTATGGATGTCTTATTTTATTTATCAGCTTGAATTAGATTAGCGATAAAAGCCCACGTTTATACCACAGGCTGGGATCCACACTATACAGCTGTTATTCCATAGGCTGGGATCCTCACTATACAGCTGTTATTCTATAGGCTGGGATCCACACTATACAGCTGTTATTCTATAGGCTGGGATCCACACTATACAGCTGTTATTCTATAGGCTGGAATCCACACTATACAGCTGTTATTCTATAGGCTGGGATCCTCACTATACAGCTGTTATTCTATAGGCTGGGATCCTCACTATACAGCTGTTATTCTATAGGCTGGGATCCAAACTATACAGCTGTTATTCTATAGGCTGGGATCCACACTATACAGCTGTTATTCTATAGGCTGGGATCCTCACTATACAGCTGTTATTCTATAGGCTGGGATCCACACTATACAGCTGTTATTCTATAGGCTGGGATCCACACTATACAGCTGTTATTCTATAGGCTGGGATCCACACTATACAGCTGTTATTCTATAGGCTGGGATCCACACTATACAGCTGTTATTCTATAGGCTGGGATCCACACTATACAGCTGTTATTCTATAGGCTGGGATCCACACTATACAGCTGTTATTCTATAGGCTGGGATCCTCACTATACAGCTGTTATTCTATAGGCTGGGATCCACACTATACAGCTGTTATTCTATAGGCTGGGATCCTCACTATACAGCTGTTATTCTATAGGCTGGGATCCACACTATACAGCTGTTATTCTATAGGCTGGGATCCACACTATACAGCTGTTATTCTATAGGCTGGGATCCACACTATACAGCTGTTATTCTATAGGCTGGGATCCTCACTATACAGCTGTTATTCTATAGGCTGGGATCCACACTATACAGCTGTTATTCTATAGGCTGGGATCCACACTATACAGCTGTTATTCTATAGGCTGGGATCCTCACTATACAGCTGTTATTCTATAGGCTGGGATCCACACTATACAGCTGTTATTCTATAGGCTGGGATCCACACTATACAGCTGTTATTCTATAGGCTGGGATCCACACTATACAGCTGTTATTCTATAGGCTGGGATCCTCACTATACAGCTGTTATTCTATAGGCTGGGATCCACACTATACAGCTGTTATTCTATAGGCTGGGATCCACACTATACAGCTGTTATTCTATAGGCTGGGATCCTCACTATACAGCTGTTATTCTATAGGCTGGGATCCTCACTATACAGCTGTTATTCTATAGGCTGGGATCCTCACTATACAGCTGTTATTCTATAGGCTGGGATCCACACTATACAGCTGTTATTCCATAGGCTGGGATCCACACTATACAGCTGTTATTCCATAGGCTGGGATCCACACTGTTATTCTATAGGCTGGGATCCACACTATGCAACTGTTGCCAGAGCACGTTTTAACTGACTGTCCACTGGTTTCAAAAACAATGATTGACAGGCAGCTTAAATTTATTGAATTAATCTATTATTGGGTTCAAATACACATTTAGATTTGTGAACAGTCGTCCACAACAACCACAATCCGTACGGCGCAAATAGCTAAATGAGACAGCAGCAGTGTGATTCACATCAATACGCTGTGTAGATAACAATAAGAAGTCATATCTGTATCGCCGTAGACAACACCACTGATGTCATCCTGACCTCCAAGCGTTTATTCAAGTTGGATCATCTTTGGATGCCGACAGCAGTCGCTCCATTGGAAGACACAGCTTGGACTGTAGCCTACAAACCCCTATTCCTGCTCTTTTCCCACAATCCATCAAACACATTTGGTGTGTCATCATAGTGGTCTCTGATTGGTGGTCAGACTCTCTCAGGTGGAACAAACTTAAACTTCCACCTTTTTTCAACGCTGATTTGAATGTCATTGACAAAACAGAGAAGCGTCAAAGATTTTTTTTATTCTCGCAAACATCTTTGAATTTTTAAAGTAATCCTCGAAGTAATCATCTAGTTTTTCAAAAGTATCTGATTACAATATTTTAGCTGGTAACGAATTACAGTTACTGTTTCTGTTGTAATCCCTTATATGTAGTGGATTACTAACCCTGCGAGGGGACGAGTCTCATGTATGGAGCTGATCAATGATTAAACCGGCCTCAATACATTTTCTCACGTTGCTGGTCTTCTCTTTGACTGACGTCTGCCAAGGGGGAAACTCTTTCTGATGGGAGATGAACCCTCTGACTCCGCTAACTTTACATCTACACAGGCATCGTTTCCTGTGTTTGAATACACACACACGCAAACGCACGCACACGCAAACGCACACGCACACACACACACACACACGCTCCACACCCTCCACACACACGCTCCACACCCTCCACACACACGCACACACCCTCCACACACACGCACACACCCTCCACACACACCCTCCACACACACACACCCACCCACCCACCCACCCACCCCCCCACACACACACACACACACACACACACACACACACACACACACACACACACACACACACATCGATGTGGCCCTTCCACACACACACCGATGTTGCCCTTCCACACACACACCAATGTGGCCCTTCCACACACACACCGATGTGGCCCTTCCACATACCTGCAGTGAACAACGGTGGCTCCAGTGCTGGGGGCCCTGTCGATGTAGTCTCTGACGGTCCGTACGAACTCAATGAGGGACTGGGTGGTCTCGGGGACCCCGTGGTCTGGCCACACCGTGTAGTGGAAGTGTCTCACCACCCGAGGGAAGCTGGGACGACCCTCCTGAAGAGACACAGGATGAGGGATGTTCAGGACAGGAAATGCAGGGTATATCCCTCTTCGGGGCTCCCGAGTTGCGCAGCGGTCTAAGGTACTGTATCTCAGTGCAAGAGACGACACTACAGTCCCTGGCTCAAATCCAGGCTGAATCACATCCGGCCGGGATTGGAAGTCCCATAGGGCGGCGCACAATTGGCCCAGCGTTGTCCGGGTTTGGCCGGGATAGGCCGTCATTGTAAATAAGATTTTGTTCTTAACTGACTTACCTAGTTAAATAAAAGGTTAAATAAAATATAAATAAATACATTTAAAAAAAATAAAGTCGGACCTCCACACCAGGTCTAGAATGTACTTTGTAGATCAGGATCTAAGCGATTAGAGCATTGAACAGTTTTATCTGTCTTGGTACTGATGGTTTATATAAAAACAGGTCGTCCTAATGAACTGAAAGCTCTTCAGTTGGGCTACAGCTTTCAATAGAGTGACAGTAACAGAGAAGCTGCCATATTATCTGAGGTGATTGTTTCTGAGGTGCTTGTTACTGAGGTGATTGTTACTGAGGTGATTGTTTCTGAGGTGATTGTTACTGAGGTGATTGTTACTGAGGTGATTGTTTCTGAGGTGATTGTTACTGAGGTGATTGTTTCTGAGGTGATTGTTACTGAGGTGATTGTTACTGAGGTGATTGTTACTGAGGTGATTGTTACTGAGGTGATTGTTTCTGAGGTGATTGTTACTGAGGTGATTGTTTCTGAGGTGATTGTTACTGAGGTGATTGTTACTGAGGTGATTGTTACTGAGGTGATTGTTACTGAGGTGATTGTTTCTGAGGTGAATGTTACTGAGGTGATTGTTTCTGAGGTGAATGTTACTGAGGTGATTGTTACTGAGGTGAATGTTACTGAGGTGATTGTTACTCACAGAGCTGATCTTGAACTCCCTGATTGTCCATTCAGCCAGGACAGACTCAGACAGCATTTGAACCACCAGGTCTCCATAGTACAGAGGCTCCCGGTCAGCCGGCCAGTAGTGGTCACACTTCACCTGGACGGGGACAACAATGGCCACGGTTAGGCCATTAGATCTCTTGATTTGTTGTCTGACTGTCTGACTGACTGACTGGTTGATTAAGGGATTGAGTTATTTATTGAATAGTTTGTTCATTTATTCATGTGTTCATTTGTCCATCCCTCTATCCCCATCCATTCATCCATCTATCCCCATCCATTCATCACTCTATCCCCATCCAGTCATCCCTCTATCCCCATCCATTCACCCATCTATCCCCATCCATTCATCACTCTATCCCCATCCAGTCATCCCTCTATCCCCATCCATTCACCCATCTATCCCCATCCATTCATCACTCTATCCCCATCCATTCATCCCTCTATCCCCATCCTTCATCCCTCTATCCCCATCCATTCATCCCTCTATCCCCATCCATTCATCCCTCTATCCCCATCCCTCTATCCCCATCCATTCATCCCTCTATCCCCATCCATTCACCCATCTATCCCCATCCATTCATCCATCTATCCCCATCCATTCATCACTCTATCCCCATCCATTCATCCCTGTATCCCCATCCATTCATCCCTCTATCCCCATCCATTCATCCCTCTATCCCCATCCATTCATCCCTCTATCCCCATCCAGTCATCCCTCTATCCCCATCCATTCATCCCTCTATCCCCATCCATTCATCCCTCTATCCACCCAAAATGTCCCACACAAAGTAAAGTCCAATAATATCAGACTTATGTCTAATCAAATCAAATTGGATTTGTCACAAGCGCCGAATACAACAGGTTTAGACCTCACCGTAAAATGGTTACTGGCAAGGCCTTAACCAACAATGCAGTTTTAAGAAAATATTTTCTAAACAAACTAAAGTAAAATAAAAACACAATAAAATAACAATAATGATACAGCGGGTACCGGTACCGAGTCAATGTGTGGGGGTACCGGTACCGAGTCAATGTGGGGGGGTACCGGTACCGAGTCAATGTGGGGGGGTACCGGTACCGAGTCAATGTGTGGGGGTACCGGTACCGAGTCAATATGCCGGGGTACCGGTTAGTAATGAGGCTATATACAGCGGGTACCGGTACCGAGTCAATGTGCGGAGGTACCGGTTAGTAATGAGGCTATATACAGCGGGTACCGGTACCGAGTCAATGTGCGGAGGTACCGGTTAGTAATGAGGCTATATACAGCGGGTACCGGTACCGAGTCAATGTGCGGGGGTACCGGTTAATAATGAGGCTATATACAGGGGGTACCGGTACCGAGTCAATGTGCGGAGGTACCGGTTAATAATGAGGCTATATACAGGGGGTACCGGTACCGAGTCAATGTGGGGGGGTACCGGTACCGAGTCAATGTGGGGGGGTACCGGTACCGAGTCAATGTGTGGGGGTACCGGTACCGAGTCAATATGCCGGGGTACCGGTTAGTAATGAGGCTATATACAGCGGGTACCGGTACCGAGTCAATGTGCGGAGGTACCGGTTAGTAATGAGGCTATATACAGCGGGTACCGGTACCGAGTCAATGTGCGGGGGTACCGGTCAGTAATGAGGCTATATACAGCGGGTACCGGTACCGAGTCAATGTGCGGAGGTACCGGTTAGTAATGAGGCTATATACAGCGGGTACCGGTACCGAGTCAATGTGCGGGGGTACCGGTTAATAATGAGGCTATATACAGGGGGTACCGGTACCGAGTCAATGTGCGGAGGTACCGGTTAATAATGAGGCTATATACAGGGGGTACCGGTACCGAGTCAATGTGCGGAGGTTCCGGTTAGACGCAGTAATTTGTATATGTATTGTAGGGGTAAAGTAACTATGCATAGGTAATAAACATTGAGCAGCAGCAGTGTAAAAACAAAGGGGGGGGGGGGGGGGTCAATGCAAATAGTCCAGATGGCCAATTGATCCATTGTTCAGGAGTCTTATGGCGTGGGGATATAAGCTGTTAAGGAGCCTTTTGGACCGAGACTTGGAGCTCCGGTACCACTTGCCGTGTGGTAGCAGAGAGAACAGTCTATGACTTGGGGGACTGGAGTCTTTGACAATTTTTTGGGGCTTCCCCTGACACCGCCTGGTATAGAGGTCATGGATGGCAGGAATCTTGGCCCCAGTGATGTACTGAGCCGTACTCACTACCCTCTGTATGTCCTTACGGTCGGATGCCGAGCAGTTGCCATACCAGGCGGTGATGCAACCGGTGAGGATACTCTCGATGGTGCAGCTGTATAACCTTTTCAGGGTCTGGGAACCCATGCCAAATATTTTCAGTCTCCTGAGGGGGAAGAGGCGTTGTCCTGCCCTCTTCACGACTTTCTTGGTGTGTTTGGACCATGATAGTTTGTTGGTGTTGTGGACACCAAGGAACTGAAACTCTCGACCAGCTCCACTTCAGCCCCGTCGATGTGAATGAGGACCTGTTCAGTTAATCCAGTCAAGCCTAATGTCAAGTGCTCAATGATTTAGATTACTGACCATTATCAGGGTTCTTTAGGAACTATGGAAACACATCTGTCACCCCACCCTCCCTCCCTCCCTCCCACCAATCTCCGACTCACCCGTCCCTTCTCGACACACTGCGTCACCATGACGACGTTGTATACGTTGTGCTCCCACACCATCCTCCAGAAGTCATCCTTGGTTCCGGGGAGAGGGCCTTGGGTGGCGATGTACTCGCGGCGGAAGTTGTTCCCCTGAAACAGACAGATGGGGATCAGTCAGTCAATCAATCGTTCAATCATGGGGCAGGAAGCCTGGTTTAGATTCAGAGCCTATGACAAAAAAAAATATTTTGGGATGGTCTTGTAAGTTGAAACCTTATAACAGTGGGGTAAGTGTTGCAAATGCAGATTTATGCTGAAATATGAACCTACAGCCACATCTCACACTCTAATGAGACAAAGACAGTCTGAACCTACAGCCACTTCTCACACTCTAATGAGACAAAGACA
>NC_048585.1:1892500-1942500 GCF_013265735.2 Oncorhynchus mykiss
ATTCCCAAACAGAGCCCTGTAGAAACTGGTCTAAAGTAGTGCTCTATTCCCAAACAGAGCCCTGTAGAAACTGATCTAAAGTAGTCCACTATTCCCAAACAGAGCCCTATAGAAACTGGTCTAAAGTAGTCCACTATTCCCAAACAGAGCCCTGTAGAAACTGGTCTAAAGTAGTCCACTATTCCCAAACAGAGCCCTGTAGAAACTGGTCTAAAGTAGTCCACTATTCCCAAACAGAGCCCTGTAGAAACTGGTCTAAAGTAGTCCACTATTCCCAAACAGAGCCCTGTAGAAACTGGTCTAAAGTAGTCCACTATTCCCAAACAGAGCCCTGTAGAAACTGGTCTAAAGTAGTCCACTATTCCCAAACAGAGCCCTATAGAAACTGGTCTAAAGTAGTCCACTATTCCCAAACAGAGCCCTATAGAAACTGGTCTAACGTAGTGCACTATATAGGGAATAGGTGCCTGGTCTAAAGAAGTGCACTAGATAGGGAATAGGGCCCTGGTCTAAAGTAGTGCACTATATAGGGAATATGGCTCTGGTCTAAAGTAGTGCACTAGATAGGGAATAGGGCCCTGGTCTAAAGTAGTGCACTATATAGGGAATACGGCTCTGGTCTAAAGTAGTGCACTAAATAGGGAATAGGGCTCTGGTCTAAAGTAGTGCACTAGATAGGGAATAGGGCCCTGGTCTAAAGTAGTGCACTATATTGGGAATAGGGTCCTGGTCTAAAGTAGTGCACTATATAGGGAATAGGGCCCTGGTCTAAAGTAGTGCACTAGATAGGGAATAGGGCCCTGGTCTCTCTCTCATTAATCTTTAGATCCACTCTGTGGGCTACTCACAGGGCAGGATGTTGTTGTAACGGTTCTCTCTCATTAATCTTTAGATCCACTCTGTAGGCTACTCACAGGGCAGGATGTTGTTGTAACGGTTCTCTCTCATTAATCTTTAGATCCACTCTGTGGGCTACTCACAGGGCAGGATGTTGTTGTAACGGTTCTCTCTCATTAATCTTTAGATCCACTCTGTAGGCTACTCACAGGGCAGGATGTTGTTGTAACGGTTCTTGCCCCTGTTCTCTGGTAGACGGGCTGCATCCAGAGGCTGGTTACGACCCACATCCTTCAGATCCTGAGGGGGAATAGAAATAATGAACGATTTAGTGAAACAGCTCCATGGGCTAGGGGCCTTGGAAATAAAGCACGGGAGTTTATAAAGAATTGGTTTATAAACTAATACTTCAAAGTTTAAAAACAACATGTTTTTTTGTAGATAATCAGATAATCATTTTTGAAGTTTATAATTTTTTTTACCTCAAACTCTTCTGACAGAAGATAGTTGGAGTCTGCCTGTAGCTTAGTGAGGTGGGATTCAAAATGGGCTGCTTTGACGGGGCTGAGGGGAGACAGACAGACACATCTTAGACGGGGCTGAGGGGAGACAGACAGACACATCTTAGACGGGGCTGAGGGGAGACAGACAGACACATCTTAGACGGGGCTGAGGGGAGACAGACAGACACATCTTAGACGGGGCTGAGGGGAGACAGACAGACACATCTTAGACGGGGCTGAGGGGAGACAGACAGACACATCTTAGACGGAGCTGAGGGGAGACAGACAGACACATCTTAGACGGGGCTGAGGGGAGACAGACAGACACATCTTAGACGGAGCTGAGGGGAGACAGACAGACACATCTTAGACGGGGCTGAGGGGAGACAGACAGACACATCTTAGACGGAGCTGAGGGGAGACAGACAGACACATCTTAGACGGAGCTGAGGGGAGACAGACAGACACATCTTAGACGGGGCTGAGGGGAGACAGACAGACACATCTTAAAGAAATGATCTACGAGAATGTAAATGATTCATGAAAACCGTTTATGGAAACAGGATTTATTGTGATTTATTTAGGCCAGATAATAGGACTTGTAATATTACTTGGTCATCCTATTTCATTCAGGATTTCTAGAGACAGAAGATAACATGGAGGGTGTAATAGACGCACCTTGAGATGCGTCGGTTGCTGAAATAAAGAGAAGTAGAGTGTAAGATTAGAACGCTGTGTTCCTATTAAACACATTTCCTTTCATCTTGTTACACACTCCATTTTGTTTCGGCAACTAAGAGATTCAGAACGCCCTCTCTCCTCACACACTAATCTTGTTACTTCCTCACAGACCTACGCCACTCTGCTGAAATGACCTTTAAATTACATTTCCTCGTTTAATTGAATTGAACCTTTATTGAACCAGGTTGTCCCATTGAGGGCTGAAGACCTCCTTCACAAGAGAGACCTGAACATGCAATTACATTGTTTACGACAACCCTGAAGGTTCATTCATTTCCCAGACTGTCTGTTGGTGGTGGACCTATGTTTAGATACTGAGTGTTTGGTGCACAGACAGCGTGTTGAGGTAGACAGGAGTTCACTGTGTTGTCCATCCCCTCTCAGCAGTGACTGACAACCCAGGGATCAATTATGATAGTCCCTCCCCTGTGTCAAGGCCTGCTGACTGATGAGTGACAGCCCAGGGATCAATGATGGTTGTCCCTCCCCTGTGTCAAGGCCTGCTGGCTGGTGAGTGAAAACCCAGGGATCAATGATGGTTGTTCACCAACAGAACAGAGTGGTTTAAACCCCTTCCTGTTATCGATCTGCAACAACCTAGTGGATGATTGCATCCATTATTTCAGCACAAACCCACACGCATGCACACATGAGCGCATGTACACACACACACACATCTATTTTTAGAGACAGGGAGAATGACATCTCTCTCTGTCCCTTCACTCATACTGATTAAGGTTCCCTGCGAGTCAGTGTGACGATGGACAGAAAAAACATTGGATGGCATCAGAGGAGAAGTGACGAGAGGAGAGAGAGAAGGATGGAGAGAGGGAAGGATGGAGAGAGAGAAGGGTGGAGAGAGGGAAGGATGGAGAGATGGAGAGATGGAAGGATGAGAGAGGGAAGGATGGAGAGATGGAAGGATGGAGAGATGGAAGGATGGAGAGAGGGAAGGATGGAGAGAGGGAAGGATGGAGAGATGGAAGGATGGAGAGATGGAGAGATGGAAAGAGGGAAGGATGGAGAGATGGAAAGAGGGAAGGATGGAGAGATGGAAGGATGGAGGGATGGAGAGAGGGAAGGATGGAGAGAGGGAAGGATGGAGAGATGGAAGGATGGAGAGATGGAAGGATGGAGAGATGGAAGGATGGAGAGATGGAAGGATGGAGAGAGGGAAGGATGGAGAGAGGGAAGGATGGAGAGATGGAAGGATGGAGGGATGGAGAGATGGAAGGATGGAGAGAGGGAAGGATGGAGAGATGGAAGGATGGAGGGATGGAGAGATGGAAGGATGGAGAGAGGGAAGGATGGAGAGAGGGAAGGATGGAGAGATGGAAAGAGAGAAGGATGGAGAGATGGAAGGATGGAGGGATGGAGAGATGGAAGGATGGAGAGAGGGAAGGATGGAGAGAGGGAAGGATGGAGAGATGGCAGGATGGAGAGAGGGAAGGATGGAGAGAGGGAAGGATGGAGAGATGGAAGGATAGAGGGATGGAAGGATGGAGAGATGGAAGGATGGAGAGATGGAAGGATGGAGAGATGGCAGGATGGAGAGAGGGAAGGATGGAGAGAGGGAAGGATGGAGAGATGGAAGGATGGAGGGATGGAGAGATGGAAGGATGGAGAGATGGAAGGATGGAAGGATGGAGAGAGGGAAGGATGGAGAGAGGGAAGGATGGAGAGATGGAAAGAGAGAAGGATGGAGAGATGGAAGGATGGAGGGATGGAGAGATGGAAGGATGGAGAGAGGGAAGGATGGAGAGAGGGAAGGATGGAGAGATGGCAGGATGGAGAGAGGGAAGGATGGAGAGAGGGAAGGATGGAGAGATGGAAGGATAGAGGGATGGAAGGATGGAGAGATGGAAGGATGGAGAGATGGAAGGATGGAGAGATGGCAGGATGGAGAGAGGGAAGGATGGAGAGAGGGAAGGATGGAGAGATGGAAGGATGGAGGGATGGAGAGATGGAAGGATGGAGAGAGGGAAGGATGGAGAGATGGAAGGATGGAGAGAGGGAAGGATGGAGAGATGGAAGGATGGAGGGATGGAGAGATGGAAGGATGGAGAGAGGGAAGGATGGAGAGATGGAAGGATGGAGGGATGGAGAGAGGGAAGGATGGAGAGAGGGAAGGATGGAGAGAGGGAAGGATGGAGATGGCCTCATTCTGTCATTACATGTCAAATCAATGAACTGCTAGTCCTTCTCTCTGCTCTGATCCCCATGTCAATCACTGGTTTTAAGTCATGTTTATTTCAGCAGTGCTCTTTGTGATCTCTTTTCTCTGACAGTCACTCGTTGGAAGGACTAGGAGGGAGGAAGTGACTTCAGTATTTGCTTGTCACTCCTTCAGTCTCAAGTAATGTCTTCCCTATAATCTTCACTACAATGCAATCACACATGAAGACAAGTTGGTCTCTAGGTGCTTCTAAACTCAAGGAGCGTACAGTTGTAATGAACAACTCTTTATGATTCAGACATTGAAATCAGACGTTGAAATCAGACGTTGAAATCGGACATTAAAATCAGACGTTGAAATTAGATATTAAAATCATCTTTATAAACATGTCCTCAGCAGGCATATAAAGAGACACTGAATCTGCAGCCTGATCTCCTCTGGCAGACCATTCCAAATTCTAGGGTCCCTAATTGCAAATTGTTTTCAACCTGGACTTTGGAATGGTCAACAGTGCCATGCCAGATGATCTCAGGTTGTGTCCTGGCTCATAGGGAGATGAATGGTCAACAGTGCCCTGCTAGAGGATCTCATGCTGTGTCCTGGCTCATAGGGAGATGAATGGTCAACAGTGCCCTGCCAGAGGATCTCAGGCTGTGTCCTGGCTCATAGGGAGATGAATGGTCAACAGTGCCCTGCTAGAGGATCTCAGGCTGTGTCCTGGCTCATAGGGAGATGAATGGTCAACAGTGCCCTGCCAGAGGATCTCAGGCTGCGTCCTGGCTCATAGGGAGATGAATGGTCAACAGTGCCCTGCTAGAGGATCTCATGCTGTGTCCTGGCTCATAGGGAGACCAATGGTCAACAGTGCCCTGCCAGAGGATCTCATGCTGTGTCCTGGCTCATAGGGAGATGAATGGTCAACAGTGCCATGCCAGATGATCTCAGGTTGTGTCCTGGCTCATAGGGAGATGGATGATCAGAGATATAGGCTGGGGATAAACCAAACCTAGCCTTTAAAACGTGATTAATACAAGGTTGCTATCTATTCTAAAAGTGACTGGTAGCTAGTTCAGAGAAACTAGATGAGGTGTGATATGGCTCCATTTCCTGGTGCCTGTTAAAAGCCGACCTGCAGCGGTTTGAACTAACTGGGGTGATTTCGGACTGGCACATGTACACAGAGAGTTACAGTAATCTGGGCATGAGGCAATACAAGCATGTAGAAGTTTCTCCAAATCAGTGGCTGAGATAAAAGACTTGACGTTAGCTAGCTTGGTCACTGGATAAGGGTAGCTACACTAGCTTGGTCACTGGTGAAGGGTAGCTATGCTAGCTTGGTCATTGGTGAAGGGAAGCTACGCTAGCTTAGTCACTGGTGAAGGGTAGCTATGCTAGCTTGGTCACTGGTGAAGGGTAGCTACGCTAGCTTAGTCACTGGTGAAGGGTAGTTATGCTAGCTTGGTCACTGGTGAAGGGTAGCTATGCTAGCTTGGTCACTGGTGAAGGGTAGCTATGCTAGCTTGGTCCCTGGATAAGGGTAGCTACGCTAGCTTGGTCATTGGTGAAGGGTAGCTATGCTAGCTTGGTCACTGGTGAAGGGTAGCTATGCTAGCTTGGTCACTGGTGAAGGGTAGCTATGCTAGCTTGGTCAATGGTGAAGGGTAGCTATGCTAGCTTGGTCACTGGTGAAGGGTAGCTATGCTAGCTTGGTCAATGGTGAAGGGTAGCTATGCTAGCTTGGTCAATGGTGAAGGGTAGCTATGCTAGCTTGGTCACTGGTGAAGGGTAGCTATGCTAGCTTGGTCAATGGTGAAGGGTAGCTATGCTAGCTTGGTCACCGGTGAAGGGTAGCTATGCTAGTTTGGTTACTGGGTCTGATTGGTAAATAGACCTGCGTGTTTTCCACCTACCAGAGAACCTGAACGTTACGATTGCGGATGACGTCACCAAGGGGAAGCGTATAAGGAGAAAAAGGATTCTGTGTGTCTCACCTTCTGACTCCAACGGATTCTGGATTCCATGTGTAACGGATGTGAAATAGCTAGCTTAGTTAGCGGTGGTGCGCGCTAAATAGCGTTTCAATCGGTGACTTCACTTGCTCTGAGACCTTGAAGTAGTGGTTCCCCTTGCTGTCTGCAAGGGCCGTGGCTTTTGTGGAGCGATGGGTAACGATGCTTCGTGGGTGACTGTTGTTGATGTGTGCAGAGGGTCCCTGGTTCGCGCCCGGCTATGGGCGAGGGCACGGTCTAAAGTTATACTGTTACATGTGTCTCACCTTCTGACTCCAACGTACATCCCTGATGTGGGCCCCTGCTTCCACATGCTCATCCGTACCACTGGGCTCTCCTGTACTGCCCTGTGTACACACAACCATGCAATCAATTCAACTATAAATCTATATCTTTTTTTAACCCAATTTGTAAAATTGTATTAGATTTGCCCGAATGGGTAGCACAATGCACAGCGCACAACACACACGAACACGCACAGGCACGTCTGTCCAGCAGCAAATGACTCATTCTTCAGTCATTTATACATAATTCCTAATTACACAGTCGTTAGCGTGACACATGATAGGTTCTGGACTCTACAATAAGGTTAGACATCATTGGTAGACTGAGTTTGAGGATGCCGATCATTAGAGATCCAGCTTACTTCCTGTATAAATAACAAACAGAAACATTATTTACTGTCTAATAGTTCAAGACACGTGAAAATATACATCTACATGTGAGTTCCAGCGTTATTTTTGTTTCGTGTCCCCAAAGGAGTGTCAGACTGTGTTAACCCACTGAGCTAAAGCCTAGGCATTATCCCAGAGAGGTAACGCAGGTCTTCAGGTCTCAGGCAAGGTGAAACATCCCAGTCCCGGACTAGACACTCACACTTTACGGACTCTCTGCCTGTAGACGAGGAGGGAGACGACGGCGATCAACATTCCGATCAGGAACATTCCGGCGCTGATGCCCTCGATGACTCCGCTGAGGGGCTCTGGGAGAGAAAACAATAACACACAAACAGCCATGAATAAAACCCCTTACTGTGACTATAGTAATAAACCCCTTACTGTGACTATAGTAATAAACCCCTTACTGTGACTATAGTAGTTAAACCCCTTACTGTGACTATAGTAGTTAAACCCCTTACTGTGACTATAGTAGTAAACCCCTTACTGTGACTATAGTAGTTAAACCCCTTACTGTGACTATAGTAATAAACCCCTTACTGTGACTATAGTAGTTAAACCCCTTACTGTGACTATAGTAGTAAACTCCTTACTGTGACTATAGTAGTAAACTCCTTACTGTGACTATAGTAGTAAACCCCTTACTGTGACTATAGTAGTTAAACCCCTTACTGTGACTATAGTAGTAAACCCCTTACTGTGACTATAGTAGTTAAACTCCTTACTGTGACTATAGTAGTTAAACCCCTTACTGTGACTATAGTAGTAATGAACCCCTTACTGTGACTATAGTAGTTAAACCCCTTACTGTGACTATAGTAGTAAACCCCTTACTGTGACTATAGTAGTAAACCCCTTACTGTGACTATAGTAGTAAACCCCTTACTGTGACTATAGTAGTTAAACCCCTTACTGTGACTATAGTAGTTAAACCCCTTACTGTGACTATAGTAGTAAAACCCCTTACTGTGACTATAGTAGTAAACCCCTTACTGTGACTATAGTAGTAAACTCCTTACTGTGACTATAGTAGTAAACCCCTTACTGTGACTATAGTAGTTAAACCCCTTACTGTGACTATAGTAGTTAAACCCCTTACTGTGACTATAGTAGTTAAACCCCTTACTGTGACTATAGTAGTTAAACCCCTTACTGTGACTATAGTAGTTAAACTCCTTACTGTGACTATAGTAGTAATGAACCCCTTACTGTGACTATAGTAGTAATGAACCCCTTACTGTGACAGTGACTATAGTAGTAAACCCCTTACTGTGACTATAGTAGTTAAACTCCTTACTGTGACTATAGTAGTTAAACCCCTTACTGTGACTATAGTAGTTAAACTCCTTACTGTGACTATAGTAGTAAACCCCTTACTGTGACTATAGTAGTTAAACTCCTTACTGTGACTATAGTAGTTAAACCCCTTACTGTGACTATAGTAGTTAAACCCCTTACTGTGACTATAGTAATAAACCCCTTACTGTGACAGTGACTATAGTAATAAACCCCTTACTGTGACTATAGTAGTTAAACCCCTTACTGTGACTATAGTAGTTAAACCCCTTACTGTGACTATAGTAGTTAAACCCCTTACTGTGACTATAGTAGTAAACCCCTTACTGTGACTATAGTAGTTAAACCCCTTACTGTGACTATAGTAGTAAACCCCTTACTGTGACTATAGTAGTAAACCCCTTACTGTGACTATAGTAGTTAAACCCCTTACTGTGACAGTGACTATAGTAGTTAAACCCCTTACTGTGACTATAGTAGTTAAACCCCTTACTGTGACTATAGTAATAAACCCCTTACTGTGACTATAGTAATAAACCCCTTACTGTGACTATAGTAATAAACCCCTTACTGTGACTATAGTAGTTAAACCCCTTACTGTGACTATAGTAATAAACCCCTTACTGTGACTATAGTAATAAACCCCTTACTGTGACTATAGTAATAAACCCCTTACTGTGACTATAGTAGTTAAACCCCTTACTGTGACTATAGTAATAAACCCCTTACTGTGACTATAGTAATAAACCCCTTACTGTGACTATAGTAATAAACTCCTTACTGTGACTATAGTAGTTAAACCCCTTACTGTGACTATAGTAATAAACCCCTTACTGTGACTATAGTAATAAACCCCTTACTGTGACTATAGTAATAAACCCCTTACTGTGACTATAGTAATAAACCCCTTACTGTGACTATAGTAGTTAAACCCCTTACTGTGACTATAGTAATAAACCCCTTACTGTGACTATAGTAATAAACCCCTTACTGTGACTATAGTAGTAAACTCCTTACTGTGACAGTGACTATAGTAATAAACCCCTTACTGTGACAGTGACTATAGTAATAAACCCCTTACTGTGACTATAGTAATAAACCCCTTACTGTGACTATAGTAGTTAAACCCCTTACTGTGACAGTGACTATAGTAGTTAAACTCCTTACTGTGACTATAGTAGTTAAACTCCTTACTGTGACAGTGACTATAGTAGTTAAACTCCTTACTGTGACTATAGTAATAAACCCCTTACTGTGACTGTGACTATAGTAGTTAAACTCCTTACTGTGACTATAGTAGTTAAACTCCTTACTGTGACAGTGACTATAGTAGTTAAACTCCTTACTGTGACTATAGTAATAAACCCCTTACTGTGACTGTGACTATAGTAGTTAAACTCCTTACTGTGACTATAGTAGTAAACCCCTTACTGTGACTATAGTAGTTAAACCCCTTACTGTGACTATAGTAGTTAAACCCCTTACTGTGACTATAGTAGTTAAACTCCTTACTGTGACTATAGTAATAAACCCCTTACTGTGACTATAGTAGTTAAACCCCTTACTGTGACTATAGTAGTAAACTCCTTACTGTGACTATAGTAGTAAACTCCTTACTGTGACTATAGTAGTAAACCCCTTACTGTGACTATAGTAGTAAACTCCTTACTGTGACTATAGTAGTTAAACTCCTTACTGTGACTATAGTAATAAACCCCTTACTGTGACTATAGTAGTTAAACCCCTTACTGTGACTATAGTAGTTAAACTCCTTACTGTGACTATAGTAATAAACCCCTTACTGTGACTATAGTAGTAAACCCCTTACTGTGACTATAGTAGTAAACCCCTTACTGTGACTATAGTAATAAACTCCTTACTGTGACTATAGTAGTTAAACCCCTTACTGTGACAGTGACTATAGTAATAAAATCATCTTACTGTGACTATAGTAGTAAACCCCTTACTGTGACTATAGTAGTTAAACCCCTTACTGTGACAGTGACTATAGTAATAAACTCCTTACTGTGACTATAGTAGTAAACCCCTTACTGTGACTATAGTAGTTAAACCCCTTACTGTGACAGTGACTATAGTAATAAACTCCTTACTGTGACAGTGACTATAGTAATAAAATCATCTTACTGTGACTATAGTAGTTAAACCCCTTACTGTGACAGTGACTATAGTAATACACTCCTTACTGTGACTATAGTAGTAAACCCCTTACTGTGACTATAGTAGTTAAACCCCTTACTGTGACAGTGACTATAGTAATAAACTCCTTACTGTGACAGTGACTATAGTAATAAAATCATCTTACTGTGACTATAGTAGTAAACCCCTTACTGTGACTATAGTAGTTAAACCCCTTACTGTGACTATAGTAGTTAAACCCCTTACTGTGACTATAGTAGTTAAACCCCTTACAGTGACTATAGTAGTAAACCCCTTACTGTGACTATAGTAGTTAAACCCCTTACTGTGACTATAGTAGTTAAACCCCTTACTGTGACTATAGTAGTAAACTCCTTACTGTGACTATAGTAGTTAAACCCCTTACTGTGACTATAGTAGTAAACTCCTTACTGTGACTATAGTAGTTAAACCCCTTACTGTGACTATAGTAGTAAACCCCTTACTGTGACTATAGTAGTAATGAACCCCTTACTGTGACTATAGTAGTTAAACCCCTTACAGTGACTATAGTAGTAAACCCCTTACTGTGACTATAGTAGTTAAACCCCTTACTGTGACTATAGTAGTAAACTCCTTACTGTGACTATAGTAGTAAACCCCTTACTGTGACTATAGTAGTTAAACCCCTTACTGTGACTATAGTAGTAAACCCCTTACTGTGACTATAGTAGTTAAACCCCTTACTGTGACTATAGTAGTAAACCCCTTACTGTGACTATAGTAGTTAAACCCCTTACTGTGACTATAGTAGTAAACCCCTTACTGTGACTATAGTAGTAAACCCCTTACTGTGACTATAGTAGTTAAACCCCTTACTGTGACTATAGTAGTTAAACCCCTTACTGTGACTATAGTAATAAACCCCTTACTGTGACTATAGTAATAAACCCCTTACTGTGACTATAGTAATGAACTCCTTACTGTGACTATAGTAGTTAAACTCCTTACTGTGACTATAGTAGTAAACCCCTTACTGTGACTATAGTAATAAACGCCTTACTGTGACAGTGACTATAGTAGTAAACCCCTTACTGTGACAGTGACTATAGTAATAAACCCCTTACTGTGACAGTGACTATAGTAGTTAAACCCCTTACTGTGACTATAGTAGTTAAACCCCTTACTGTGACTATAGTAGTAAACCCCTTACTGTGACTATAGTAATAAACCCCTTACTGTGACAGTGACTATAGTAGTAAACCCCTTACTGTGACAGTGACTATAGTAATAAACCCCTTACTGTGACTATAGTAATAAACTCCTTACTGTGACAGTGACTATAGTAATAAACTCCTTACTGTGACAGTGACTATAGTAATAAACCCCTTACTGTGACTATAGTAATAAACCCCTTACTGTGACAGTGACTATAGTAGTTAAACCCCTTACTGTGACTATAGTAGTAAACCCCTTACTGTGACTATAGTAATAAACCCCTTACTGTGACAGTGACTATAGTAGTAAACCCCTTACTGTGACAGTGACTATAGTAATAAACCCCTTACTGTGACTATAGTAATAAACTCCTTACTGTGACAGTGACTATAGTAATAAACTCCTTACTGTGACAGTGACTATAGTAGTTAAACCCCTTACTGTGACAGTGACTATAGTAATAAACCCCTTACTGTGACTATAGTAGTTAAACTCCTTACTGTGACAGTGACTATAGTAATAAACCCCTTACTGTGACAGTGACTATAGTAATAAACCCCTTACTGTGACTATAGTAGTTAAACTCCTTACTGTGACAGTGACTATAGTAGTTAAACCCCTTACTGTGACAGTGACTATAGTAATAAACCCCTTACTGTGACTATAGTAGTTAAACCCCTTACTGTGACTATAGTAGTAAACCCCTTACTGTGACTATAGTAGTAAACTCCTTACTGTGACTATAGTAGTAAACCCCTTACTGTGACTATAGTAGTTAAACTCCTTACTGTGACTATAGTAATAAACTCCTTACTGTGACTATAGTAGTAAACCCCTTACTGTGACTATAGTAATAAACCCCTTACTGTGACAGTGACTATAGTAGTAAACCCCTTACTGTGACAGTGACTATAGTAATAAACCCCTTACTGTGACTATAGTAATAAACTCCTTACTGTGACAGTGACTATAGTAATAAACTCCTTACTGTGACAGTGACTATAGTAGTTAAACCCCTTACTGTGACAGTGACTATAGTAATAAACCCCTTACTGTGACTATAGTAGTTAAACTCCTTACTGTGACAGTGACTATAGTAATAAACCCCTTACTGTGACAGTGACTATAGTAATAAACCCCTTACTGTGACTATAGTAGTTAAACTCCTTACTGTGACAGTGACTATAGTAGTTAAACCCCTTACTGTGACAGTGACTATAGTAATAAACCCCTTACTGTGACTATAGTAGTTAAACCCCTTACTGTGACTATAGTAGTAAACCCCTTACTGTGACTATAGTAGTAAACTCCTTACTGTGACTATAGTAGTAAACCCCTTACTGTGACTATAGTAGTTAAACTCCTTACTGTGACTATAGTAATAAACTCCTTACTGTGACAGTGACTATAGTAGTTAAACCCCTTACTGTGACAGTGACTATAGTAATAAACTCCTTACTGTGACAGTGACTATAGTAATAAACCCCTTACTGTGACAGTGACTATAGTAATAAACTCCTTACTGTGACAGTGACTATAGTAATAAACTCCTTACTGTGACAGTGACTATAGTAGTTAAACCCCTTACTGTGACAGTGACTATAGTAATAAACCCCTTACTGTGACTATAGTAGTTAAACTCCTTACTGTGACAGTGACTATAGTAGTTAAACCCCTTACTGTGACAGTGACTATAGTAATAAACCCCTTACTGTGACTATAGTAGTTAAACTCCTTACTGTGACTATAGTAGTTAAACCCCTTACTGTGACTATAGTAGTAAACCCCTTACTGTGACTATAGTAGTTAAACCCCTTACTGTGACTATAGTAGTTAAACCCCTTACTGTGACTATAGTAGTAAACCCCTTACTGTGACTATAGTAGTAAACTCCTTACTGTGACTATAGTAGTAAACCCCTTACTGTGACTATAGTAGTTAAACTCCTTACTGTGACTATAGTAGTTAAACTCCTTACTGTGACTATAGTAGTAATGAACCCCTTACTGTGACTATAGTAGTAATGAACCCCTTACTGTGACTATAGTAGTTAAACTCCTTACTGTGACTATAGTAGTTAAACCCCTTACTGTGACTATAGTAGTTAAACTCCTTACTGTGACTATAGTAGTAATGAACCCCTTACTGTGACTATAGTAGTAATGAACCCCTTACTGTGACTATAGTAGTTAAACTCCTTACTGTGACTATAGTAGTTAAACCCCTTACTGTGACTATAGTAGTTAAACTCCTTACTGTGACTATAGTAGTAATGAACCCCTTACTGTGACTATAGTAGTAATGAACCCCTTACTGTGACTATAGTAGTTAAACTCCTTACTGTGACTATAGTAGTTAAACTCCTTACTGTGACTATAGTAGTTAAACCCCTTACTGTGACTATAGTAGTTAAACCCCTTACTGTGACTATAGTAGTTAACCCCTTACTGTGACAGTGACTATAGTAGTAAACCCCTTACTGTGACTATAGTAGTTAAACCCCTTACTGTGACTATAGTAGTTAAACCCCTTACTGTGACTATAGTAGTAAACCCCTTACTGTGACTATAGTAGTAAACCCCTTACTGTGACAGTGACTATAGTAATAAACCCCTTACTGTGACTATAGTAATAAACTCCTTACTGTGACAGTGACTATAGTAATAAACCCCTTACTGTGACTATAGTAATAAACTCCTTACTGTGACAGTGACTATAGTAATAAACTCCTTACTGTGACAGTGACTATAGTAGTTAAACCCCTTACTGTGACTATAGTAGTTAAACTCCTTACTGTGACTATAGTAGTTAAACCCCTTACTGTGACTATAGTAGTAAACCCCTTACTGTGACTATAGTAGTAAACCCCTTACTGTGACTATAGTAGTAAACCCCTTACTGTGACTATAGTAGTTAAACTCCTTACTGTGACTATAGTAATAAACCCCTTACTGTGACTATAGTAGTTAAACTCCTTACTGTGACTATAGTAGTTAAACTCCTTACTGTGACTATAGTAGTTAAACCCCTTACTGTGACTATAGTAGTAAACCCCTTACTGTGACTATAGTAGTTAAACTCCTTACTGTGACTATAGTAATAAACTCCTTACTGTGACTATAGTAGTTAAACTCCTTACTGTGACTATAGTAGTTAAACTCCTTACTGTGACTATAGTAGTTAAACCCCTTACTGTGACTATAGTAGTAAACCCCTTACTGTGACTATAGTAATAAACTCCTTACTGTGACAGTGACTATAGTAATAAACCCCTTACTGTGACTATAGTAGTTAAACCCCTTACTGTGACTATAGTAATAAACTCCTTACTGTGACAGTGACTATAGTAATAAACCCCTTACTGTGACTATAGTAATAAACTCCTTACTGTGACAGTGACTATAGTAATAAACTCCTTACTGTGACAGTGACTATAGTAATAAACCCCTTACTGTGACTATAGTAATAAACTCCTTACTGTGACAGTGACTATAGTAATAAACCCCTTACTGTGACAGTGACTATAGTAATAAACTCCTTACTGTGACAGTGACTATAGTAATAAACCCCTTACTGTGACAGTGACTATAGTAATAAACTCCTTACTGTGACAGTGACTATAGTAATAAACCCCTTACTGTGACAGTGACTATAGTAATAAACCCCTTACTGTGACAGTGACTATAGTAATAAACTCCTTACTGTGACAGTGACTATAGTAATAAACCCCTTACTGTGACAGTGACTATAGTAATAACCCCCTTACTGTGACAGTGACTATAGTAATAAACCCCTTACTGTGACAGTGACTATAGTAATAAACCCCTTACTGTGACAGTGACTATAGTAATAAACCCCTTACTGTGACTATAGTAGTAAACCCCTTACTGTGACAGTGACTATAGTAGTAAACCCCTTACTGTGACAGTGACTATAGTAATAAACCCCTTACTGTGACAGTGACTATAGTAATGAACCCCTTACTGTGACTATAGTAATAAACCCCTTACTGTGACTATAGTAGTTAAATCCCTTACTGTGACTATAGTAGTAAACCCCTTACTGTGACTATAGTAGTAAACCCCTTACTGTGACTATAGTAATAAACCCCTTACTGTGACTATAGTAGTTAAATCCCTTACTGTGACTATAGTAATAAACCCCTTACTGTGACAGTGACTATAGTAGTAAACCCCTTACTGTGACAGTGACTATAGTAATAAACTCCTTACTGTGACAGTGACTATAGTAATAAACCCCTTACTGTGACAGTGACTATAGTAATAAACCCCTTACTGTGACTATAGTAATAAACCCCTTACTGTGACTATAGTAATAAACCCCTTACTGTGACTATAGTAGTTAAACCCCTTACTGTGACAGTGACTATAGTAAAATCCCTTACTGTGACAGTGACTATAGTAATAAACCCCTTACTGTGACAGTGACTATAGTAATAAACTCCTTACTGTGACAGTGACAATAGTAATAAACCCCTTACTGTGACTATAGTAGTAAAATCCCTTACTGTGACAGTGACTATAGTAATAAACTCCTTACTGTGACAGTGACTATAGTAATAAACCCCTTACTGTGACAGTGACTATAGTAATAAACCCCTTACTGTGACTATAGTAATAAACCCCTTACTGTGACTATAGTAGTTAAATCCCTTACTGTGACAGTGACTATAGTAATAAATCCCTTACTGTGACTATAGTAGTAAATCCCTTACTGTGACAATAGTAATAAACTCCTTACTGTGACAGTGACTATAGTAATAAACCCCTTACTGTGACTATAGTAATAAACTCCTTACTGTGACTACCAATCTTTTATTGGAATCAGGGGAGCAGAGCGAGTTGTTTTAATTTTCTCCATAATACCGGTACTATATTTGATGGATCAATGTTAAAGACAGAGCGGAGGTTAGTGAGAAATAGGAACCATTTGAGCAGGAGATTAAAGCACTATATTCTTAGATAGCGCTGCAGGGTTTAATGTCTAAATCAATGGACGAGAGTACTTGCACACAACGCAATCTCACTGCTGTAAAAGGTGTAATGTTACTGCCAGTGTACAGTGTTTTCTGAAAGGATTCAGACCCCTTGACTTTTCCCACATGTTGTTACGCTACGCAGCCTTATTCTAAAATGGATAAATATTTGTTTCCATCATCAATCTAAACACAATATCCCATAATGACAAAGCGAAAACAGGTTTTTAGAAATTTTGGCAAATGTATAAAAACACAAAAACAGAAATAGCTTATTCACATAAGTATTCAGACCCTTTGCTATTAAACTCGAAATTGAGCTCAGGTGCATCCTGTTCCCATTGATCATCCTTGAGATATATCTGCAACTAGATTGGAGTCCACCTGGTGTAAATTCAATTGTTTGGACATGATTTGGAAAGGCACACGTCTGTCTATATCAGGTCCCACAGTTGACAGTGCATGTCAGAGCAAAAACCAAGCCATGAGGTCAAAGGAATTGTCAGTAGAGCTTCGAGACAGGATTGTGTCGAGGCACAGCTCTGGGGAAGGGCACCAAAATATTTCTGCAGCATTGAAGGTCCCCAAGAACACAGTGGCCACCATCATTCTTAAATGGAAGAAGTTTGGAATCACCAAGACTCTTCCTAGAGGTTGTCGCCTGGCCACTGAGCAATCGGGGGAGAAGGGCCTTGGTCAGGGAGATGACCAAGAACCCTATGGTCACTCTGACAGAGCTCTAGAGTTCCTCTGTGGAGATGGGAGAACCTTCCAGTAAGACAACCATCTCTGCAGCACTCCACCAATCAGGCCTTTATGGTAGAGTGGCCAGACGGAAGCCACTCATCAGTAAAAGACACATGACAGCCACTTGGAATTTGACAAAAGGCACCTAAAGGACTCTCATACCATGAGAAACAAGATTCTCTGCTGATGAAACCAATATTGAACTATTTGGCCTGAATGCCAAGCATCACGTCTGGAGGAAACCTGCCACCATCCCTACAGTGAAGCATTGTGGTTGCAGCATGTGTGGAGATGTTTTTCAGCTGCAGGAACTGGGAGACTAGTCAGGATTGAGGGAAAGATGAACGGAGCAAAGTGCAGAGAGATCCTTGATGAAAACCTGCTCCAGAGCGCTCAGAACCTCAGACTGGGGCAAAGGTTTACCTTCCAACAACGACCCTAAGCACAAAACCAAGACAACGCAGGAGTGGCTTTGGGACAAGTCTCTGAATGTCCTTGAGTGGCCCAGCCAGAGCCCAGACTTGAAAATAGATGTGCAGCGACACTCCCCATCCAACCTGACAGATCTTGAGAGGATCTACAGAGAAGAATGGGAGAAACTCCCCAAATACAGGTGTGCCAAGCTTGTAGCATCATACCCAAGAAGACTCAAGTCTGTAATCGTTGCCAACGGTGTTCCAACAAAGCACTGAGTAAAGGGTCTGAATACTTATGTAAATGTAATATTTCTGGGAAATAAACTATTTAATCCATTTTAGAATAAGGCTGTAACGTAACAACATGTGGAAAAGGTCAAGGGGTCTGAATACTTTGGCAGTGCATTGGCCGCATTTAATCGGTGCACCTGCATGTAAACTTAGAACAGGTTGGAAAGGTCAGAGATTTATTTTATTATACAGGATGTCTTGTTAAGATTAATTACTTTTTTTCAGACATCAAGAAGGAGATAGAGAGAGAGAGAGAAAGAAATGGAGGGGGGTGGAGAGAGAGAGAGAGAGAGAGAGAGAGAGAGAGAGAGAGAGAGAGAGAGAGAGAGAGAAAATGGGGGGGTGGAGAGAGAGAAGGATGGGAGAGAGAAAGAAAGGGAGAGAGAGAGGGAGAGAGAGGGTGAGAGAGGGAGAGAGAGGGAGAGAGATTAGAGGATGAGGGTCAGCGGTAGAGGGTATATAGTGTGGCTTGACCTGCTCGTGTCCTGATGGGTGGAGACAGGAAGTGTCAGAGTAATGGAGAGAGAGGGAAGGAGAGGGGGAAGAGAGGGCCAGGATCAGAGGTAAAGCTCACCTGCTTGTGTCCTGATGGGCGGAGACAGGAAGGTGTCCCTGTAGAGAGGTTTGGGGAACTCTCTGTGGTCTTCGTCAAACAGCTGAGTGAAGGCACGGACACTGATTCTGCACAGAGAACAGAGAACAGCCATTGACTTCCATTAGTATCAACTTACATCAAATTATTTCCCTGGTGAGCATAAATGGCTATAATATACTGCCTTATTTTGCCCTCTTAGACAAGGTCAAGGGTTAATATGACCTGTAAGACTTGACTAGGATGGGTGTTTTTTTTAAAAAGTAATTCAAACCTAGGTAAAGTGTTTGGTTTGTGTGGGGCCATATTATTGTTTACCTGTAGGCAGTCTTAGGCTTGAGAGGCCCATCACAGAAGTGGTAGAGATCACTGCTGTGATCGTTATCATCATCCTCCTCTGAATCACAAGGCCCTCCCAGGCGATCCAGCCCCGCCCCCAGGTTGACCTCAAACACATGCCCAGCTCCCATTCCCTGTTCCTGGGCACAGCCACTGGGAAAGTAGCCTGTCTGGTAGGCCCGCACGGAACTGTTGGTTCTGTAGTCCTGGAAGGAAGGTAGAGGGTGGAGCTGCTCTGTCTGCAGGACTTCATTGTCTGTGACGGGTCAAGAGTGAGTAATAAAGTTGGATGGATTCAAAAGTGTACTAAATCCCCTTCAGCTCTCGCTTAAAAAAAAATCTCTTTCACTTCCTCATCAATTACATTTTACAACTTTTTCAAATTCAAATGTATTTGATTTCATCAGCATCATTATCAGACATGTCCAACATGATGTTAAAGTAAGAAAGGAAATTGTGTAGAAAACATACTGAGCCGTAGTGAGAAAGCAGTAAATAGAGAGGAACCTTTACCATTGGACTCAGCCACGATGACAGTGAAGAACCTGACGGCTCCGTTGACGTCGCTGAACCAGCTGCAGTTGAACTTGAACAAAATGGTGGAGGGGGTGATGCGTACCGCCCTCTCATTGACCCGTATTGTGGTAGGGGGCGGGCCTAAAGGGGTAAAAAAAAAAGACAGGCGATTGGTTCAAGGGGTGTGTCTGTCAAATAATCCAGACTTTGATTGGCTGAACCAGATGTGTAAGAGCAGGGCTGGAACTAAAAGCCTGCACACCCAGTATCTCTGCAGGGGAGGGTTGGCCATCCTTGTTCTAGAAATATGCTGTCATGTGTCTCCTCTTGTGTCATACATCTCGTATCATATCAAAACTGCTAACTCAATTTCCCCTGTTATGGGACAAATAATGATTGACTTGACAATAGGCCCCTTTCACACGCAGAATCACACTCCTACTGCTTTTCCAGCATTGTGTGTGTATGCCACTGAATCTCTATATCAGGCCCAGCTCAGACAAGGTTATATTGTATTGTTTCTTTGGTTGATTAGCAGTGAGACAGATTGTAATTGGATTGGTCCCATTTCTTCCCATCCACAATATGTGGTCTCTGGATTCTCTGGACAACCAGGTCCTCTTTAAGCCTCTCTCTCTCTTTGTCTCTGTCTCTGTCTCTGTCTCTGTCTCTCTGTCTCTGTGTCTCTGTGTCTCTGTGTCTCTCTCTCTCTCTCTCTCTCTCTCTCTCTCTCTCTCTCTCTCTCAGTTTGTATCTGCTCGTCTCGTTGTACAGTTAGACAGTGAAACAGCAGGGCTCTTGACAGAAGTGTGAAAGCTCATTGCCTCCTTATAAACCACGCTGTGAATGGCACTAGTAAATCTGTCCACTCACAGAGAGGAGGGAGAGAGACAGAGAGAGAGACAAAGAGAGAGGGAGAGAGAGAGAGAGAGAGAGAGAGAGAGAGAGAGAGAGAGAGAGAGAGAGAGAGAGAGAGAGAGAGACAAAGAGAGAGGGAGAGATAGAGGTAGAGAGGAGAAAGATAGAGGAGAAAGAGATTGAGAGCGAGAGGAGACAGATCAAAATATATAGAGAGAGAGAGAGAGAGAGAGAGAGAGAGAGAGAGAGAGAAAGAGAGAGGGAGAGAGAGGGAGAGAGAGAGAGAGAGAGATAGAGAGTGAGAGATAGAGAGAGAGAGAAAGAGAGAGGGAGAGGAGACAGATCAAGATATATATATATATATAGAGAGAGAGAGAGAGAGAGAGAGAGAGAGAGAGAGAGAGGGAGAGAGAAAGAGAGAGAGAGAGAGAAAGAGAGAACACGCATGCCTGGTCTCATCCATTGAGGCCATCTGGAGGCTGTGTTAGTTAATATGGCACCGTCTCCACTGATCTAATTATGTTCTGTTGGTTATGATGATGTCGTCCTCCCTGCCTCCCTCCTTCCCTCCCTCCGGAAAAAAGAAACACAAATCCCTGGCATTTCCATCCCCCTAGGGGAGAGGATTTGAGTTGGCCTAGCAGCCTATTTCTCTAAATCTCTCTCTCTATCTCTCTTTTCTGCTCTCATTCCTCTCATCACCCCCCTCTGTGTCGTCTCCATCATTCTCTCCCTCCCTCCCTCACCCTCTCCACTCTCTCTCTCTTTGCTGCTCTCCCAGGTGTTCTGAGCTATTTCAGGATATCTTTATTTAAATGTGTTGCTGAGGCTGCAGCTTCCGTAGGGGGGCAGCAGAGCCACAGTCAGGCTAGTTAGCACCCGCTAACAGGGATGTCTTGCTTCCACAATGCTCCCCTATGGACTTCACCCTGCTCCTGTCCACTTTAGATGACATCAGATGTCTTCCTATCTCCTGTCTACTTCCAACTAGTGTTTTAATCTCAGGGGCTGCGTCTGGAATAGACCAGAATGAGCCCTATTCCCTATATAGTGCACTACTTTTGACCAGAGCCATATTCCCTATATAGTGCACTGTTTTAGACCAGAGCCCTATTCCCTATATAGTGCACTGTTTTAGACCAGAGCCCTATTCCCTATATAGTGCACTACTTTAGACCGGAGCCCTATTCCCTATATAGTGCACTACTTTAGACCTGAGCCCTATTCCCTATATAGTGCATTACTTTAGACCAGAGCCTTATTAGTGAATAGGGGGGCCTTTCGGGATTCACACAGTCTTCTAGAGGGGCCTTTGGTGCAGTTGTATGAGCAATGACAGACCACAGGAAGTGTTCTTGCTACTATAGCCTTCCTCTCTCATCTGATAATGGTATTGTCACTTTGGCAGCTGATATTGACCATTTGGTAGCGTGCACTTAGCCACTCCAGAGGGCATATCTTTGGCATTATTGATTCAAGGGGCTTTATTGGCATGGGAAACATATGTTAACATTGCCAAAGCAAGTGAAGTAGATAATATACAGAAGTTTCAAAAGATTAAAGACATTACAAATGTCATTATGTATATATACAGTGTTGTAACAATGTACAAATGGTTAAAGTACAAAAGGGAAAATAAATAATAAATAAATAATCTCTCCCTCCCTGGCTCCTCTCTCTCTCTCTCTGGCTCCTCTCTCTCTCTCTCTGGCTCCCCTCTCTCTCTCTCTCTCTGGCTCCCCTCTCTCTCTCTCTCTCTGGCTCCCCTCTCTCTCTCTCTCTCTGGCCCCTCTCTCTCTCTCTCTCGCCCCTCTCTCTCTCTCTCTGGCTCCCCTCTCTCTCTCTCCCCTCTCTCTCTCTCTCTCTCTCTGGCCCCTCTCTCTCACTCTCTCTCTCTCTGGCGGCTCCTCTCTCTCACTCTCTCTGGCCCCTGTCTCTCTCTCTCTCTCTCTCTCTCTCTCTCTCTCCCCTCTCTCTCTCTCTCTCCCCTCTCTCTCTCTCTCTCTGGCCCCTCTCTCTCTCTCTCTCTCTCTCTCTCCCCTCTCTCTCTCTCTCTCTGGCCCCTCACTCTCTCTCTCTGGCCCCTCTCTCCACTCTCTCTCTCTGGCCCCTCTCTCTCTCACTCTCTCTCTCACTCTCTCTCTCTGGCCCCTCTCTCTCTCACTCTCTATCTCTCTGGTATCTCTCTCTCTCTCTCTCTCTCTCTCTCTCTCTCTCTCTCTCATCTCTCCTCTCTCCCTCTCTCTGGCTCCTCTCTCGCTCTCTCTGGCTCCTCTCTCGCTCTCTCTTTCTCCCTCTCTCTTTCTCTCTAGCCCTATCTTTTTCAATAAATCATTTTGGCAGAACTGGAATACAAAGCTATAAGTGAGTACTGTGTGACTTTTTCACCAACAGTACGTTCCGTCAGTTTCTGTAGATACAGAAAGTCGCCTAATTGAAACATCAGCAATATTTCAACATAATTTCAACTTGTGTTCATTTTCCTCAGTCCTCGTATTACATTGGCATAGAAGGTAAACTAAAATAGCACCTTTAAATCTGCGAGATGATCAAGTACGATTACCAGAGGACTTTAAAAGTGTAGGATGATAAAACCTTTTAAAACTTCAAGCTAATCTCAAAACAAATCTTTCATAAAATCCTAAAATATTTAAAGTAGCTCGTCACCTTATTTGAAGTAGTTACAACTTATAAGTTAGAGACTTCTGTGGAGTCTAAACTCATTAAAGTTTAACTTAACAAGAGCAAACGCTCACTAACCTTTACTCAAAACTGTACTGAGACAAATGCCAAATGTTTAACCAAAGGCAGAGGCATCACATTACTCAGAGCAGAATCTATTTATCTGGGTCCTGGAGTAGTGAACACAATGAAGGATGAGTTCTATAGAACATCTGACTATCAGGTAGAGAGAGTAGGATATGGAATGGATGGGACCTCCACGGATGGGTTTATTCATCACTACTACTGGTAGAAACACTACTACACTACTACTGGTAGAAACACTACTACTGGTAGAAACACTACTACTGGTAGAAACACTACTACTGGTAGAAACACTACTACACTACTACTGGTAGAAACACTAATACTGGTAGAAACACTACTACTGGTAGAAACACTACTACTGGTAGAAACACTACTACTGGTAGAAACACTACTACTGGTAGAAACACTACTACACTACTACTGGTAGAAACACTAATACTGGTAGAAACACTACTACTGGTAGAAACACTACTACACTACTACTGGTAGAAACACTAATACTGGTAGAAACACTACTACTGGTAGAAACACTACTACTGGTAGAAACACTACTACTGGTAGAAACACTACTACACTACTACTGGTAGAAACACTAATACTGGTAGAAACACTACTACTGGTAGAAACACTACTACTGGTAGAAACACTACTACTGGTAGAAACACTACTACTGGTAGAAACACTACTACACTACTACTGGTAGAAACACTAATACTGGTAGAAACACTACTACTGGTAGAAACACTACTACTGGTAGAAACACTACTACTGGTAGAAACACTACTACTGGTAGAAACACTACTACACTACTACTGTTAGTGGTCTGTTAGAAACACTACTACTGGTAGAAACACTACTACTGGTAGAAACACTACTACTGGTAGAAACACTACTACACTACTACTGGTAGAAACACTACTACTGGTAGAAACACTACTACACTACTACTGGTAGAAACACTACTACTGGTAGAAACACTACTACACTACTACTGGTAGAAACACTAATACTGGTAGAAACACTACTACTGGTAGAAACACTACTACACTACTACTGGTAGAAACACTACTACTGGTAGAAACACTACTACACTACTACTGGTAGAAACACTACTACTGGTAGAAACACTACTACACTACTACTGGTAGAAACACTACTACTGGTAGAAACACTACTACACTACTACTGGTAGAAACACTACTACACTACTACTGGTAGAAACACTACTACTGGTAGAAACACTACTACACTACTACTGGTAGAAACACTACTACTGGTAGAAACACTACTACACTACTACTGGTAGAAACACTACTACTGGTAGAAACACTACTACACTACTACTGGTAGAAACACTACTACACTACTACTGGTAGAAACACTACTACTGGTAGAAACACTACTACACTACTACTGATCGAAACACTACTACTGTTAGTGGTCTGGTAGAAACACTACTACTGTTAGTGGTCTGGTAGAAACACTACTACTGGTAGAAACACTACTACTGGTAGAAACACTACTACTGTTAGTGGTCTGGTAGAAACACTACTACTGTTAGTGGTCTGGTAGAAACACTACTACTGGTAGAAACACTACTACTGGTAGAAACACTACTACTGTTAGTGGTCTGGTAGAAACACTACTACTGGTAGAAACACTACTACTGATAGTGGTCTGGTAGAAACACTGGTGGTACTCATACAACTCATACAAGTTTAGACTGTCAGACAGCGCATGTACCTGGAGCATGTCAAAGGTCATTTAGCAGGTCATTTACCAGGTCATTTACCAGGTCATTTAGCAGGTCATTTAACAGGTCAGTTAGCTGGTCATTTAGCAGGTCATTTAACAGGTCATTTACCAGGTCATTTACCAGGTCATTTAGCAGGTCATTTAGCAGGTCATTTAACAGGTCATTTACCAGGTCATTTAGCAGGTCATTTAGCAGGTCATTTAACAGGTCAGTTAGCTGGTCATTTAGCAGTTCATTTAACAGGTCATTTAACAGGTCATTTACCAGGTCATTTAACAGGTCATTTACCAGGTCATTTAGCAGGTCATTTACCAGGTCATTTAACAGATCAATTAACAGGTCATTTAGCAGGTCATTTAGCAGGTCATTTAACAGATCAATTAACATGTAATTTAATAGGTCATTTAACAGGTCATTTAACAGGTAATTTACCAGGTCATTTAGCAGGTCATTTAATGGGTCAATTAACAGGTAATTTACCAGGTCATTTAGCATGTCATTTAACAGGTCATTTAACAGGTCATTTAGCAGGTCATTTACCAGGTCATTTAACAGATCAATTAACAGGTCATTTAACAGGTCATTTAGCAGGTCATTTAATGGGTCAATTAACAGTTCATTTACCAGCTCATTTAGCAGGTCATTTAACAGGTCATTTAACAGGTCATTTAACAGGTCATTTACCAGGTCATTTAGCAGGTCATTTAATGGGTCAATTAACAGGTCATTTACCAGGTCATTTAGCAGGTCATTTAGCAGGTCATTTAACAGGTCATTTAACAGGTCATTTAGCAGGTCATTTAATGGGTCATTTACCAGGTCATTTAACAGGTCAGTTAGCAGGTCATTTAGCAGGTCATTTACCAGGTCATTTAGCAGGTCATTTAACAGGTCAGTTAGCTGGTCATTTAGCAGTTCATTTACCAGGTCATTTAGCAGGTCATTTAGCAGGTCATTTAACAGGTCAATTAACAGGTCATTTAACGGGTCATTTAATGGGTCATTTAGCAGGTCATTTAGCAGGTCATTTAACAGGTCAATTAACAGGTCATTTAGCAGGTCATTTAGCAGGTCATTTAGCAGGTCACGTATCAGCATGTTGGGACAGCTAAATCCCACCAACCATTGTGTCACTTGTTTGGCGTCATCTGGTGTGGTGGTTCTGTGTGGTGACCTGGTTTGTTGTCATGGTGATTGTGGGTCTGGATCTTACAGCAGATAAACTCTACCTTAGGATGGGGTCTATGATACAACTCCGGTTGTCAGCCGGTATAGGTAGTTACTCACGGTCGATCATGGTGACCACGTTCTCCTCCACGGCGGGGCTGCTGAGTCCAGCTGAGGCCACTCTGACAGCCACGTTGTATCTCCTGTAAGGCTGTAGGTTCTCCAGGCTGAGTAAGGTACTATCCCGGGCCAGACGCAGGGCGTACACCAGCTCCCAGCTGTCCTGCTGACGCACCTGGAATGTAGTGGACATTACTGTAGTCCACTCCTTGTTTTCAACATACTGACAACTGATTACCTAAGTCCACTCCATGTTTTCAACATACTGACAACTGATTACCTAAGTCCACTCCATGTTTTCAACATACTGACAACTGATTACCGAAGTCCACTCCATGTTTTCAACATACTGACAACTGATTACCTAAGTCCACTCCATGTTTTCAACATACTGACAACTGATTACCTAAGTCCACTCCTTGTTTTCAACATACTGACAACTTTAATAGTCCACTCCATGTTTTCAACATACTGACAACTTTAATAGTCCACTCCATGTTTTCAACATACTGACAACTTTAACAGTCCACTCCATGTTTTCAACATACTGACAACTTTAATAGTCCACTCCATGTTTTCAACATACTGACAACTTTAATAGTCCACTCCTTGTCTGGGGCAGCTCGAGCAGGGCAGAAATTTGACAAACTGTTGTATCCTATGACGGTGTCACGTTGAAATTCACTGAGCTCTTCCGTACGGGCTATTCTACTGGGCTATTCTACTGGGCTATTCTACTGGGCTATTCTACTGGGCTATTCTACTGGGCTATTCTACTGGGCTATTCTACTGGGCTATTCTACTGGGCTATTCTACTGGGCTATTCCGTACGGGCTATTATACTGGACTATTCTACTGGGCTATTCGACTGGGCTATTCTACTGGGCTATTCCGTACGGGCTATTCTACTGGGCTATTCTACTGGGCTATTCTACTGGGCTATTCCGTACGGGCTATTATACTGGACTATTCTACTGGGCTATTCGACTGGGCTATTCGACTGGGCTATTCTACTGGGCTATTCTACTGGGCTATTCTACTGGGCTATTCTACTGGGCTATTCGACTGGGCTATTCGACTGGGCTATTCTACTGGGCTATTCTACTGGGCTATTCTACTGGGCTATTCTACTGGGCTATTCGACTGGGCTATTCGACTGGGCTATTCTACTGGGCTATTCTACTGGGCTATTCTACTGGGCTATTCTACTGGGCTATTCTACTGGGCTATTCTACTGGGCTATTCGACTGGGCTATTCGACTGGGCTATTCTACTGGGCTATTCTACTGGGCTATTCTACTGGGCTATTCTACTGGGCTATTCTACTGGGCTATTCGACTGGGCTATTCTACTGGGCTATTCTACTGGGCTATTCTACTGGGCTATTCTACTGGGCTATTCTACTGGGCTATTCCGTACGGGCTATTATACTGGACTATTCTACTGGGCTATTCTACTGGGCTATTCTACTGGGCTATTCGACTGGGCTATTCGACTGGGCTATTCTACTGGGCTATTCTACTGCCAGTGTTTGTCTATTTTACCAGGCAAGTCAGTTAAGAACAAATTCTTATTTTCAATAACGGCCCAGTGGGTCAACTGCTTGTGTTCAGGGGCAGAACGACCTTGTCAGCTCAGGGATTTGATCTTGCAACCTTCCCGTTACTAGTCCAATGCTCTAACCACTAGGCTACCTGCCTCTAACCACTAGGCTACCTGGCTCTAACCACTAGGCTACCTGGCTCTAACCACTAGGCTACATGGCTCTAACCACTAGGGTACATGCCTCTAACCACTAGGCTACCTGCCTCTGATCAATAGGCTACCTGCCTCTAACCACTAGGCTACCTGCCTCTAACCACTAGGCTACCTGCCTCTAACCACTAGGGTACCTACCTCTAACCACTAGGCTACGCTGCCTCTAACCACTAGGCTACCTGCCTCTAACCACTAGGGTACCTGCCTCTAACCACTAGGCTACGCTGCCTCTAACCACTAGGGTACCTGGCTCTAACCACTAGGGTACCTGCCTCTAACCACTAGGCTACGCTGCCTCTAACCACTAGGATACCTGCCTCTAACCACTAGGGTACCTGCCTCTAACCACTAGGCTACCTGCCTCTAACCACTAGGCTACCTGCCTCTAACCACTAGGCTACCTGCCTCTAACCACTAGGCTACCTGCCTCTAACCACTAGGCTACCTGCCTCTAACCACCAGGCTACCTGCCGTCTATGGAGATTGCATGGCTGTGTGGGTGATTTTATACATCTGTCAGCAACGGGTGTTGCTGAAATAGCCCAAATCCACCAATTTACAGGGGTGTCCACATAGTTTATGTATGGGTTAACCAAAAGGTTGCTGGATCGAATCCCTGAATCCCTGCCCCGAACAAGGCAGTTAACCCATCGTTCCCTGGGTGTGGATGTTAATTAAGGCCGTTTAGAGGGGTTGGCTTAAATGAGGAAGACACATTTCAGTCGAATGCATTCAGTTGCACAACTGACACGGTATCCTACATCCCTGCGAAGCCTTCAGTAAAGTTGGAGAAATGGTATCAGACACCCTGACCTCAACTTGTATAATAATAATAAGACAAGACATAAAGAGAGAGTGTGTGTTTGTGAGAGATGTTACATTACCTCCACGGTATAGGAGTCCCAGTGGGAGTCAGGGAAGGTCCAGGAACAGGAGATGGATGAGGAACTCTGGGGGAAACAGTGCATGTTCCGCAGTCTGGATGGGTCTGGGAGGAAGAGAGGGAACATTTAGGATTGATTCTTTGATTGATCGATCGATTGATTTGTTGATTGATTAATATTTAATAAACCTTTATTTATTCGGGTAAATTTGACTGTGATTGCACGAAGCCCCTAGTCCAAGAAAGCATGGCATGACAATTTAGTGCAGGGAGTTTTAGAATCATTGAGCTCAGGGTCTCATAGCCCTGAGACGAGAACTACAGTATTACCTTCTGGAGCTTTAGTTAGGAGCACTGTGACAACCAACCTCTGTCTCCTCTACCTTCCTACCACCTGTCTCCTCTACCTTCCTGACCTCTGTCTCCTCTACCTTCCTGACCTCTGTCTCCTCTACCTTCCTGCCCCCTGTCTCCTCTACCTTCCTATCTCCTGTCTCCTCTACCTTCCTGCCCCCTGTCTCCTCTACCTTCCTGACCTCTGTCTCCTCTACCTTCCTACCACCTGTCTCCTCTACCTTCCTGACCTCTGTCTCCTCTACCTTCCTGACCTCTGTCTCCTCTACCTTCCTGACCTCTGTCTCCTCTACCTTCCTGCCCCCTGTCTCCTCTACCTTCCTATCTCCTGTCTCCTCTACCTTCCTGACCTCTGTCTCCTCTACCTTCCTGACCTCTGTCTCCTCTACCTTCCTGCCCCCTGTCTCCTCTACCTTCCTGCCCCCTGTCTCCTCTACCTTCCTATCTCCTGTCTCCTCTACCTTCCTACCACCTGTCTCCTCTACCTTCCTACCACCTGTCTCCTCTACCTTCCTGACCTCTGTCTCCTCTACCTTCCTGCCCCCTGTCTCCTCTACCTTCCTATCTCCTGTCTCCTCTACCTTCCTATCTCCTGTCTCCTCTACCTTCCTGCCCCCTGTCTCCTCTACCTTCCTATCTCCTGTCTCCTCTACCTACCTATCTCCTGTCTCCTCTACCTTCCTATCTCCTGTCTCCTCTACCTACCTATCTCCTGTCTCCTCTACCTTCCTATCTCCTGTCTCCTCTACCTTCCTATCTCCTGTCTCCTCTACCTTCCTACCACCTGTCTCCTCTACCTTCCTGCCCCCTGTCTCCTCTACCTTCCTATCTCCTGTCTCCTCTACCTTCCTACCACCTGTCTCCTCTACCTTCCTGACCCCTGTCTCCTCTACCTACCTGCCCCCTGTCTCTTCTACCTACCTATCTCCTGTCTCCTCTACCTTCCTGCCCCCTGTCTCCTCTACCTTCCTATCTCCTGTCTCCTCTACCTACCTATCTCCTGTCTCCTCTACCTTCCTATCTCCTGTCTCCTCTACCTTCCTGCCCCCTGTCTCCTCTACCTTCCTATCTCCTGTCTCCTCTACCTACCTATCTCCTGTCTCCTCTACCTTCCTATCTCCTGTCTCCTCTACCTACCTATCTCCTGTCTCCTCTACCTTCCTATCTCCTGTCTCCTCTACCTTCCTATCTCCTGTCTCCTCTACCTTCCTACCACCTGTCTCCTCTACCTTCCTGCCCCCTGTCTCCTCTACCTTCCTATCTCCTGTCTCCTCTACCTTCCTACCACCTGTCTCCTCTACCTTCCTGACCCCTGTCTCCTCTACCTACCTGCCCCCTGTCTCTTCTACCTACCTATCTCCTGTCTCCTCCACCTTCCTGCCCTGTCTTCTCTACCTTCCTGCCCTGTCTCCTCTACCTTCCTGCTCCCTGTTTCCTCTACCTTCCTGCCCTGTCTCCTCTACCTTCCTTCCCCCTGTCTCCTCTACCTTCCTGCTCCCTGTCTCCTCTACCTTCCTCTCCCCTGTCTCCTCTACCTTCCTGCCCCCTGTCTACTCTACCTTCCTAACTATGCACTAGCAGTCTGGGTTGAAGATAACACATTTAAAACAAAAGGACTCTAACATCCCATAACTATTTGCATAAAATGAGAAAGAATTCTAAACTAAGGGACCAGCAATGTTAGTTAGCAAAGGCCCTGGGCCCATGTATCTAAATTCTTCCTGATGGAATAATGATCTGTCCTAATAAGGGCATCTTCAGCCTAGCTGGCATTGAGAGACAGAGGACACATGGAAAAAAAAGCACTTTTTACTGTTTTACTGGAGGCTTCAATCAGACTTCAATCATTGGCCAGGAGTGAGGATACAATAGGAGCCAGGCAGAGCATTATGAGTTTTGCTGACTCACCACCGACCATAAGAGGCTCTACAGTACGTCACATCAGACTGAGGACAAAGTGGTCAGGGACCGGTTGAATAGAAAGGCTCTCTACATAACAGTGTGAAAGCAAATGAGCACAGAGGCCAAGAATAATATTTTGAGAGGTATGTTTTGTTCCCGTGCCCTTGGACTGTCTGCCTTTTTCAAAAGGAAAACAACGGTCTGCGTTAGCCCACACTATACACACACACACACACACACACACACGACTCAATAACAGGGTTCAATGTAAGTGTGTGGTCTGCGTGACACACGGTTCCAAAGAGATATACACACTGACCCTAGCTTCTGTATCTACCTTAGAGGGACCTCAACTAGTCTGAAGCTTCATATTGATGATAGCACTATAAAGGCATTTACATATTCACTCAAAATATTTGTTGTAAATCCACTTGCTCTCTGTGGACTCATTCTTATGGAAACACGTTTTGAGTTCCCTGGTTTTAAGACTCAGCACCATGCCATGTTATCTTGGACCAGGTCAAACTGATGTAGAAGTTAGTAGATTGGGCTGTAGTGGGCAAGGGGCCTTGGTTGTTTACCAGAATGACTGGTAAATAGAATGAATAGAACCTGTAACCCTGGTAATATGACTGGTAAATAGAATGAATAGAACCTGTAACCCTGGTAATATGACTGGTAAATAGAATGAATAGAACCTGTAACCCTGGTCATATGACTGGTAAATAGAATGAATAGAACCTCTAACCCTGGTAAATAGAATGAATAGAACCTGTAACCCTGGTAATATGACTGGTAAATAGAATGAATCGAACCTCTAACCCTGGTAATATGACTGGTAAATAGAATGAATAGAACCTCTAACCCTGGTAATATGACTGGTAAATAGAATGAATAGAACCTGTAACCCTGGTAATATTACTGGTAAATAGAATGAATAGAACCTCTAACCCTGGTAATATGACTGGTAAATAGAATGAATAGAACCTCTAACCCTGGTAAATATAATGAATAGAACCTCTAACCCTGGTAATATGACTGGTAAATAGAATGAATAGAACCTGTAACCCTGGTAATATGACTGGTAAATAGAATGAATAGAACCTCTAACCCTGGTAATATGACTGGTAAATAGAATGAATAGAACCTGTAACACTGGTAATATGACTGGTAAATAGAATGAATAGAACCTCTAACCCTGGTAATATGACTGGTAAATAGAATGAATAGAACCTGTAACCCTGGTAATATGACTGGTAAATAGAATGAATAGAACCTCTAACCCTGGTAATATGACTGGTAAATAGAATGAATAGAACCTCTAACCCTGGTAATATGACTGGTAAATAGAATGAATAGAACCTCTAACCCTGGTAATATGATTGGTAAATAGAATGAACAGAACCTCTAACCCTGGTAATATGACTGGTAAATAGAATGATTAGAACCTGTAACCCTGGTAATATGACTGGTAAATAGAATGAATAGAACCTCTAACCCTGGTAATATGACTGGTAAATAGAATGAATAGAACCTCTAACCCTGGTAATATGACTGGTAAATAGAATAAATAGAACCTCGAACCCTGGTCATATGACTGGTAAATAGAATGAATAGAAACTCTAACCCTGGTAAATAGAATGAATAGAACCTCTAACCCTGGTAATATGACTGGTAAATAGAATGAATAGAACCTCTAACCCTGGTAATATGATTGGTAAATAGAATGAATAGAACCTCTAACCCTGGTAATATGACTGGTAAATAGAATTAATAGAACCTGTAACCCTGGTAATATGACTGGTAAATAGAATGAATAGAACCTGTAACCCTGGTAAATATAATGAATAGAACCTCTAACCCTGGTAATATGACTGGTAAATAGAATGAATAGAACCTCTAACCATGGTAATATGACTGGTAAATAGAATGAATAGAACCTCTAACCCTGGTAATATGACTGGTAAATAGAATAAATAGAACCTCGAACCCTGGTCATATGACTGGTAAATAGAATGAATAGAACCTCTAACCCTGGTAAATAGAATGAATAGAACCTCTAACCCTGGTAATATGACTGGTAAATAGAATGAATAGAACCTGTAACCCTGGTAATATGACTGGTAAATAGAATGAATAGAACCTCTAACCCTGGTAATATGACTGGTAAATAGAATGAATAGAACCTCTAACCCTGGTAATATGACTGGTAAATAGAATGAATAGAACCTCTAACCCTGGTAATATGACTGGTAAATAGAATGAATAGAACCTGTAACCCTGGTAATATGACTGGTAAATAGAATGAATAGAACCTGTAACCCTGGTAATATGACTGGTAAATAGAATGAATAGGACCTCTTACCCTGGTAATATGACTGGTAAATAGAATAAATAGAACCTGTAACCCTGGTCATATGACTGGTAAATAGAATGAATAGAACCTGTAACCCTGGTAATATGACTGGTAAATAGAATGAATAGGACCTCTAACCCTGGTAATATGACTGGTAAATAGAATAAATAGAACCTCGAACCCTGGTCATATGACTGGTAAATAGAATGAATAGAACCTCGAACCCTGGTAATATGACTGGTAAATATAACGAATAGAACCTCTAACCCTGGTAATATGACTGGTAAATAGAATGAATAGAACCTCTAACCCTGGTAATATGACTGGTAAATAGAATGAATAGAACCTCTAACCCTGGTAATATGACTGGTAAATATAATGAATAGAACCTCTAACCCTGGTAATATGACTGGTAAATAGAATGAATAGAACCTCTAACCCTGGTAAATAGAATGAATAGAACCTGTAACCCTGGTAATATGACTGGTAAATAGAATGAATAGAACCTGTAACCCTGGTAATATTGTCAGGTGCGTGAATGAGGACCCAAAAGCGAATTAACAAACAGAGTTTCTTTAATGATGAACACACGTGGGCTCAGATGGACAGGTAGATTCCGACAGGACAGGACAAGGTTGCAGCAAACACGATGATGGTCTGGTTCAGGCATGAGACACACAAACAAGAATCCAACAAAGACAGGAGCAGAAACAGAGAGAGATATAGGGACCTAATCAGAGGGAAAAAGGGAACAGGTGGGAAAAGGGGTGAATGAGGTAGTCAGAGAAGACAAGGAACAGCTGGGGAAAAGAGGGACAGAAACGGTAACCTAGTACGACCAGCAGAGGGAGACAGGGTGAAAGGAAAGGACAGAAAGACACAACATGACAATACATGACAAATATGACTGGTAAATAGAATGAATAGGACCTCTAACCCTGGTAATATGACTGGTAAATAGAATGAATAGAACCTGTAACCCTGGTAATATGACTGGTAAATAGAATGAATAGAACCTCTAACCCTGGTAATATGACTGGTAAATAGAATGAATAGAACCTCTAACCCTGGTAATATGACTGGTAAATAGAATGAATAGAACCTCTAACCCTGGTAAATAGAATGAATAGAACCTCTAACCCTGGTAATATGACTGGTAAATAGAATGAATAGAACCTCTAACCCTGGTAATATGACTGGTAAATAGAATGAATAGGACCTCTAACCCTGGTAATATGACTGGTAAATAGAATAAATAGAACCTCGAACCCTGGTAATATGACTGGTAAATAGAATGAATAGAACCTCTAACCCTGGTAATATGACTGGTAAATAGAATGAATAGAACCTCTAACCCTGGTAAATTGAATGAATAGAACCTCTAACCCTGGTAAATAGAATGAATAGAACCTCTAACCCTGGTAATATGACTGGTAAATAGAATGAATAGAACCTGTAACCCTGGTAAATAGAATGAATAGAACCTCTAACCCTGGTAATATGACTGGTAAATAGAATGAATAGAACCTCTAACCCTGGTAAATAGAATGAATAGAACCTGTAACCCTGGTAATATGACTGGTCAATAGAATGAATAGAACAGGCTTGGAACCTCTCACCCTGACAACTTGACTGGTAAACTCACAATGGCTGCCTGGTAATTGTGATGCAATACATTGTAGAATGTTTTCATGCAATAGAAGGTATTTTTGTAACGTCAGTTGAGTTGAATCAACAAATCACATCACATATTATACTTCCTGCTTTGCTCCTGTGGGTACACTCGCAATAGCTGCCAATCCAGCCATTATGCCATAATTGACTTGATGCACCTCCTGTCCAGTCTATTTCCATGGCAGCACATGCAGACAGGAGAGGAGGAGAGGAGAACATGTTTTCCTAAAAGCTGTCATCAAGGAAAAGGGTGGGTACTTGGAAGAATCTAAAATCTCAAATATATTTCTATTTGTTTAACACTATTTTGGTTACTACATGATTCCATATGTGTTATTTCATAGTTTTGATGTCTTCACTATTATTCTACAATGTAGGAAATACCCTGGAATGAGTAGGTGTGTCCAAACTTCTGACTGGTACTGTATATATATTTATTTTTACTATTCTAACATTTTTTTTACTGTGACTGCAGTCATTTGGCTGATCAGTTCCTGTCACCCAAAATGCCATGACTGTCACAGCCATTACTACCGTCTCCTGCACAGGAAGTATGACACATTCTCACCACCCTCCTTTTTCTCTTCAGCCAGGTGTGCACAGTGTAAAGAAAAATGGCGATGTCCAAGACTAACTTATACCCACATAAAGATGATTATGACAAATCTAAACTTAGATTTGGGTATGTCATTTTAGGTGAAAATGGAAAGAAATGGTCCGATGTTTGAAAAGCCTGGGGCAGGGTAATATTTGCCATACCATTAAGCAGTTAGGCCCTTTGTATTGAAATGGAAAGTGATAAGAGTCTAAGGGTTGTCATGAGCCAGACGCTGAAGGAAGATTCATATCCCAGACCAGAGGGGGAAAAACGATGTGTTCCCCAAATGGGACCCTATTCCCTACGTAGTGCACTACTTTTGACCTGACTCTCTTATGGGCAGTGGTAAAACTAATGCACCAAAAGAATGTGTAGGGTGCAATTTGGGACATAAGATTTTATGAGAATAGAGAAGAACTCATTTGCAACTTTAAGTTACACTACGAGCCAGGCAGAGGCAGGTTCTTCATCAATATGTGTGTGTACATCCATGTATGTGTGTGTGTGTGTGTGTGTGTGTGTGTGTGTGTGTGTGTGTGTGTGTGTTCATCTATGTGTGTGTGTGTGATTGATTGAGCAAAGCTTAGGCTATTAAGAGCAGCAGTGTCACTGAGAGGACGGTTGAAGATGAAACCTTTCATTATCTAGATGTCCTGTTGAACCTCTTCATCAACCAATACCTTTCATTATCTAGATGTCCTGTTGAACCTCTTCATCAACCAATACCTTTCATTATCTAGATGTCCTGTTGAACCTCTTCATCAACCAATACCTTTCATTATCTAGATGTCCTGTTGAACCTCTTCATCAACCAATACCTTTCATTATCTAGATGTCCTGTTGAACCTCTTCATCAACCAATACCATTCATTATCTAGATGTCCTGTTGAACCTCTTCATCAACCAATACCTTTCATTATCTAGATGTCCTGTTGAACCTCTTCATCAACCAATACCATTCATTATCTAGATGTCCTGTTGAACCTCTTCATCAACCAATACCTTTCATTATCTAGATGTCCTGTTGAACCTCTTCATCAACCAATACCTTTCATTATCTAGATGTCCTGTTGAACCTCTTCATCAACCAATACCATTCATTATCTAGATGTCCTGTTGAACCTCTTCATCAACCAATACCATTAATTATCTAGATGTGTGTGTGTGTGTGTGTGTGTGTGTGTGTGTGGGTGGCGGTGTGTGTGTGTGTGTGTGGCGGTGTGTGTGTGTGTGTGTGTGTGTGTGGCAGTGTGTGTGTGTGTGTGGCGGTATGTGTGTGTGTGTGTGTGTGTGTGGCAGTGTGTGTGTGGCGGTGTGTGTGGCGGTGTGTGTGTGTGTGGCGGTGTGTGTGTGTGTGTGTGTGTGTGTGTGTGTGTGTGTGTGTGTGTGTGTGTGTGTGTGTGTGTGTGTGTGTGTGTGTGTGTGTGTGTGTGTGTGTGTGTGTGTGTGTAAAGTAGGACAGGATGCAGAACCCAGAATCCCTTTTAGAATCTCTCTCAGTTCCGGACCTTGATTCTATATTCTGTTTGGCCTCATCCTGCTCCAAACCATCTCCTCCCCAGAGAGCCAAGCTCAACGTGGGATTTAAATAAGAACTTCAAACAACTCAGTCAGATGCCCGAAATCCCCCCACCCCACCCCGCCCACACACACACTTTCATTTACCTTCACACAGTCAAGGTAGCCTAGTGGTTAGAGCGTTGGACTATTAACCAAAAGGTTTCAAGTTCAAATCCCCAAGGTACAAATCTGTCGTTCTGCCCCTGAACAGACAGTTCTGCCCCACTGTTCCTAGGCTGTCATTGAAAATAAGAATTTGTTCTTAACTGACTTGCCTAGTTAAATAAAGGTATAATACATTTTTAAAAATGTCACTTGAGTGCACGGGTCTCTTTCCCTTGATCAGTTGTGTGCTTCCCTCTAGTGGCTGATGTTGGAAGTACTTCCCACCAATCAGGTTTGAATTGTTTTCATGGAATTCTACCAGTCCAATAAATACTATAACTCTAACCATGAATAACACAGTTTAAACCCCAACATAAATACTATAACTCTAACCATGAATAACACAGTTTAAACCCTAACCCTGAATAACACAGTTTAAACCCTAACCCTGAATAACACAGTTTAAACCCTAACCCTGAATAACACAGTTTAAACCCTAACCCTGAATAACACAGTTTAAACCCTAACCCTGAATAACACAGTTTAAACCCCAACATAAATACTATAACCCTAACCCTGAATAACACAGTTTAAACCCCAACATAAATACTATAACTCTAACCCTGAATAACACAGTTTAAACCCCAACATAAATACTATAACTCTAACCCTGAATAACACAGTTTAAACCCCAACATAAATACTATAACTCTAACCCTGAATAACACAGTTTAAACTCCAACATAAATACTATAACTCTAATCATGAATAACACAGTTTAAACCCCAACATAAATACTATAACTCTAACCATGAATAACACAGTTTAAACCCCAACATAAATACTATAACCCTAACCCTGAATAACACAGTTTAAACTCCAACATAAATACTATAACTCTAACCCTGAATAACACAGTTTAAACCCTAACCCTGAATAACACAGTTTAAACCCCAACATAAATACTATAACCCTAACCCTGAATAACACAGTTTAAACTCCAACATAAATACTATAACTCTAACCATGAATAACACAGTTTAAACCCCAACATAAATACTATAACCCTAACCCTGAATAACACAGTTTAAACCCCAACATAAACACTATAACTCTAACCATGAATAACACAGTTTAAACCCCAACATAAATACTATAACTCTAACCATGAATAACACAGTTTAAACCCTAACCCTGAATAACACAGTTTAAACCCTAACCCTGAATAACACAGTTTAAACCCCAACATAAATACTATAACTCTAACCCTGAATAACACAGTTTAAACTCCAACATAAATACTATAACTCTAACCCTGAATAACACAGTTTAAACCCCAACATAAATACTATAACCCTAACCATGAATAACACAGTTTAAACCCTAACCCTGAATAACACAGTTTAAACCCTAACCCTGAATAACACAGTTTAAACCCCAACATAAATACTATAACTCTAACCATGAATAACACAGTTTAAACCCCAACATAAATACTATAACTCTAACCCTGAATAACACAGTTTAAACTCCAACATAAATACTATAACTCTAACCCTGAATAACACAGTTTAAACCCCAACATAAATACTATAACTCTAACCATGAATAACACAGTTTAAACCCCAACATAAATACTATAACTCTAATCATGAATAACACAGTTTAAACCCTAACCATGAATAACACAGTTTAAACCCCAACATAAATACTATAACTCTAACCATGAATAACACAGTTTAAACCCTAACCCTGAATAACACAGTTTAAACCCTAACCCTGAATAACACAGTTTAAACCCCAACATAAACACTATAACTCTAAACATAAATACTATAACTCTAATCATGAATAACACAGTTTAAACCCCAACATAAATACTATAACTCTAATCATGAATAACACAGTTTAAACTCCAACATAAATACTATAACCCTAACCATGAATAACACAGTTTAAACCCTAACCCTGAATAACACAGTTTAAACCCCAACATAAATACTATAACTCTAATCATGAATAACACAGTTTAAACCCCAACATAAATACTATAACTCTAACCATGAATAACACAGTTTAAACCCCAACATAAATACTATAACTCTAACCATGAATAACACAGTTTAAACCCCAACATAAATACTATAACTCTAATCATGAATAACACAGTTTAAACTCCAACATAAATACTATAACTCTAACCCTGAATAACACAGTTTAAACCCCAACATAAATACTATAACCCTAACCCTGAATAACACAGTTTAAACCCCAACATAAACACTATAACCCTAACCCTGAATAACACAGTTTAAACCCTAACCCTGAATAACACAGTTTAAACCCTAACCCTGAATAACACAGTTTAAACCCCAACATAAATACTATAACCCTAACCCTGAATAACACAGTTTAAACCCCAACATAAATACTATAACTCTAACCCTGAATAACACAGTTTAAACTCCAACATAAATACTATAACTCTAACCATGAATAACACAGTTTAAACCCTAACCCTGAATAACACAGTTTAAACCCCAACATAAATACTATAACTCTAACCATGAATAACACAGTTTAAACCCCAACATAAACACTATAACCCTAACCCTGAATAACACAGTTTAAACCCCAACATAAATACTATAACTCTAACCATGAATAACACAGTTTAAACCCCAACATAAACACTATAACCCTAACCCTGAATAACACAGTTTAAACCCTAACCCTGAATAACACAGTTTAAACCCTAACCCTGAATAACACAGTTTAAACCCCAACATAAATACTATAACTCTAACCCTGAATAACACAGTTTAAACCCCAACATAAATACTATAACTCTAATCATGAATAACACAGTTTAAACCCTAACCCTGAATAACACAGTTTAAACCCCAACATAAATACTATAACTCTAACCATGAATAACACAGTTTAAACCCCAACATAAATACTATAACCCTAACCCTGAATAACACAGTTTAAACCCCAACATAAATACTATAACTCTAACCCTGAATAACACAGTTTAAACTCCAACATAAATACTATAACCCTAACCCTGAATAACACAGTTTAAACCCTAACCCTGAATAACACAGTTTAAACCCCAACATAAATACTATAGCTCTAACCCTGAATAACACAGTTTAAACTCCAACATAAATACTATAACCCTAACCCTGAATAACACAGTTTAAACCCTAACCCTGAATAACACGGTTTAAACCCCAACATAAATACTATAACTCTAATCATGAATAACACAGTTTAAACCCCAACATAAATACTATAACTCTAACCATGAATAACACAGTTTAAACCCCAACATAAATACTATAACCCTAACCCTGAATAACACAGTTTAAACCCTAACCCTGAATAACACAGTTTAAACCCCAACATAAATACTATAACCCTAACCCTGAATAACACAGTTTAAACCCCAACATAAATACTATAACTCTAATCATGAATAACACAGTTTAAACCCCAACATAAACACTATAACCCTAACCCTGAATAACACAGTTTAAACCCCAACATAAATACTATAACTCTAACCCTGAATAACACAGTTTAAACTCCAACATAAATACTATAGCTCTAACCCTGAATAACACAGTTTAAACCCTAACCCTGAATAACACAGTTTAAACCCCAACATAAATACTATAGCTCTAACCATGAATAACACAGTTTAAACCCCAACATAAATACTATAACCCTAACCCTGAATAACACAGTTTAAACCCCAACATAAACACTATAACCCTAACCCTGAATAACACAGTTTAAACCCCAACATAAATACTATAACTCTAACCATGAATAACACAGTTTAAACCCCAACATAAATACTATAACCCTAACCATGAATAACACAGTTTAAACCCCAACATAAATACTATAACTCTAATCATGAATAACACAGTTTAAACCCTAACCCTGAATAACACAGTTTAAACCCCAACATAAATACTATAACTCTAACCATGAATAACACAGTTTAAACCCCAACATAAATACTATAACCCTAACCCTGAATAACACAGTTTAAACCCCAACATAAATACTATAACTCTAACCATGAATAACACAGTTTAAACCCCAACATAAATACTATAACTCTAACCCTGAATAACACAGTTTAAACCCTAACCCTGAATAACACAGTTTAAACCCCAACATAAATACTATAACCCTAACCCTGAATAACACAGTTTAAACCCCAACATAAATACTATAACCCTAACCCTGAATAACACAGTTTAAACCCCAACATAAATACTATAACTCTAACCCTGAATAACACAGTTTAAACCCTAACCCTGAATAACACAGTTTAAACCCCAACATAAATACTATAACTCTAATCATGAATAACACAGTTTAAACCCCAACAGTAAATCAAATATCCCTCTCTCATAGGCTCCACCTACTTGTTCTGAGGCTCCTCTGGATTGGCTGGCTGTTGGCGATAGGCCCGCCCTTGGCTCCTCCCCCACTGACAGTGCGGATGGTGAAGTTGTACAGTCGTCCCGGGAACATCCCATCCAGGATGCGGCTCGTTGGCTGAGGCGCTGTGATTGACAGGGAATCTCTGGGAGCCCATTGGAGGTCAAAGGTGTCGTAGTCACCAGAGGCGGGACCATCCCAGGTCAGTTCTACAGAGCTGTTACCACTGATGTCCCTGAAGGATACCATGGAGGGAGGCTCTGGGGCTGAGGGGGAAAACACAGACAGATACAGGCTTTACTGCAAGTAGCACAAAACACAGACAGATACAGGCTTTACTGCAAGTAGCACAAAACACAGACAGAAACAGGCTTCACTGCAAGTAGCACAAAACACAGACAGATACAGGCTTTACTGCAAGTAGCACAAAACACAGACAGAAACAGGCTTTACTGCAAGTAGCACAAAACACAGACAGAAACAGGCTTTACTGCAAGTAGCACAAAACACAGACAGATAGAGGCTTTACTGCAAGCAACAATATTTTGAATAAGTTTAACGTATATATTTAATATTTAGTTTAATTCTGTGTGTTAATTTTCTCTGTCATTTGAACTCTGAATACATGGACCCAGAGTGCAGAGTATTCTCTAACTAAGGTGGTACTAGTCAATATAGTTGTTAAGTAGAATGGATACATGGACCCAGAGTGCAGAGTATTCTCTAACTAAGGTAGTACTAGTCAATAAAGTTGTTAAGTAGAATGGATGCATTTTATAACAACTATCATCCCTGGCATCATTGGGTCATTATAAATGAATATGAGTTTCAGACAGAGACAGAGACAGAGAGAGGGTCATTATAAATGAATATGAGTTTCAGACAGAGACAAAGACAGAGAGAGGGTCATTATAAATGAATATGAGTTTCAGACAGAGACAAAGACAGAGAGAGGGTTGTGTACTGACCCGTCCTTCCCTTTGCAGACACAGCATTAGTCAGCTCTCCACTGTGTGTGACCACCTCAGCCCGGTACACACGGCCAGGTACCAGTCCCTGGAACAGGTGTTCTCTCTGCTCCATGCCCAGCTCCTGGGCGGCCAGGGTAGTGGTTGAGCCCTCCAGGCCACCGTACAGGACCACTTGGTACCCACTCCACTCCCCTGCCCCAGGCAGCCAGCTGATGGAGAGACGGTCAGTACGCTTACCACCCTGGACGTTGAGAGAGCGCACTGGGGCTGGGACTGGGGGGGAGAAGAGGGTAGAGAGGGTTATTTGGGGGTTAGGGATGGAAGAGAGAAGAATGGATGTTTGGGGGGATGGTTAAGGGGATGGGGAGAAGAGAGAGAAAATGGGGTTGGGGGAGAAGAGAGAGAAAAGGGGGTTGGGGGAGGAGAGAGAGAAAAGGGGGTTGGGGGAGAAGAGCGAGAACAGGGGTTTGGAGGTGAAGAGAGAGAGAACAGGGTTTTGGGGAGAGGAGAGAGAACAGGGTTTTGGGGGAGAAGAGAGAGAACAGGGGTTTGGGGGAGAAGAGAGAGAACAAGGTTTTGGGGGAGAAGAGAGAGAACAGGGTTTTGGGGGAGAGAGAGAGAGAACAGGGTTTTGGGAGAGAGACAGAGAGAGAGAACAGGGTTTTTGGGGAGAGAGAGATAGAGAGAACAGGTTTTTTTGGGGGAAAAGAGAGAACATGGGTTTGGGGGAGAAGAGAGAACAGGGGTTTGGGGGAGAAGAGAGAGAACAGGGGTTTGGGGGAGAAGAGAGAGAACAGGGGTTTGGGGGAGAAGAGAGAGAGCAGGGGTTTGGGGGAGAAGAGAGAGAACAGGGGTTTGGGGGAGAAGAGAGAGAACAGGGGTTTGGGGGGGGGGGGAGAGAACAGGGTGATAGAGTTAGTTCATGCTCTGTTGTATTATCAAGAGGAAAGGCAGAGATTCTGAACAGGATTGTGTATCTGGCGTGTAGATATCCACCTGGACATCTAACATTCATCTGATGAGAGAAGTTCTTCATCATGTTTAATCACTCAAATGTCTGTCAGACCAATGACGTTCTAATCTCTCCTGGGTCGACTACGTGACACAAATGGCATCTGAACAAATGACGTGAGTTTTTACTTCTGGGTTGTCGAGATGAATGAAGTAAAAATTATAAGAAGTGAGCTCAGAGGTCAGACAAGAGGCTGTGTAAAAGTCACAGTCATTCACATATAAAATCCCATGGGGAGAAAAGTCATTTTGACATTCACATTGTTGACAAAACAAAAAGATCACCAAGCAGGGAATGTAATGACATTAAGGCAGTGATTTCCCCAGACTGTCTCCCACCTCAAAGACCATAAACTGCTTTACATCCATCAACACATTACATTGATAAAATGAGCCCCTTCTGCAGTGCAGTATGGGAATATTCACATCAGAGTTGTAATAACAGTCTCAGGCCCAACAAAGAGCTACCACACATCATCTCTGCAATAAGAAATTAACAAATACAACCAACTGACTAGTGGCGAGTTTCCACTGACGATTTACTCCCGTGTTTTAGCCAAAAAGACTGAGACTTTTCTGTTTCTATCTACAGCAGGACCCGGCACCGTGTCTCCCTGGGACATGGCTCCTGTTCTCTCTTGGGTCTAATGCCAGGCCGCTGGCACCTTTCATCTGGTACATACAGCGCATTCGGAAAGTATTCAGACCCCTTGACCTTTTTCCACATTTTGTTACGTTACAGCCTCGTTCTAAAATTGATTAAATAAAAATGATCCTCATCAATCTACACACAATACATCATAATGACAAAGCAAAAACAGGTTTGCAAAAATTTTAGCAAATTTATATATTTTTTAAAATCTGAAATACCTTATTTCTGTAAGTATTCAGACCCTTTTTCTTTGAGACTGGAAATTGAGATCAGGTGCATCTTGTTCCCATCGATCATCCTTGAGATGTTTCTACAACTTGATTTGGAAAGGCACACACCTGTCTATATAAGGTCCCACAGTTGACTGAACATGTCAGAGCAAAAACCAAGCCATGAGGCCGAAGAAATTGTCCGGGAAGTGGAGGTGACCAAGAACCCGAAGGTCACTCTCACAGAGCTCCAGAGTTCCTCTGTGAAACTTTCAGAAGAACAACCAACCCTGCAGCTCTCCACCAATCAGGCCTTTAGGCCAGACGGAAGCCACTCATCAGTAAAAGGCACATGACAGCCTGCTTGGAGTTTGCCAAAAGGCACCTAAAGACTTTCAGACCATGAGAAACAAGACTCTCAGGCTGATGAAACCAAGATTGAACACTTTGGCCTGAATGCCTGGAACCATCCCTACGGTGAAGCATGGTGGTGGTGGCATCATGCTGTAGGGATGTTTTTCAGCGGCTGGGACTGGGAGGCTAGTCAGGATCGAGGGAAAGATGAACGGAGCAAAGTACAGAGAGATCCTTGATGAAAACCAGCTCCAGAACGCTCAGGGCAGACTGCGGCGAAGGTTCACTTTCCAACAGGACACCGACCCTAAGCACACAGCCCAAAAGAACGCAGGAGTGGCTTCGGGATAAGACTGTGGACTTTAACACCTTCTCACAAAGCAACTATCTAAATGATGCAGAGGTTGTTGATTCTGCTCAACACCAAGTCTTTTTTTTGTGTCACAGTCCTGATGGAAAAAACAATATCACCAGAGACACATTAACATAAACCACTGTGGGGAAAGCCCCAAGGCGTTGCAGTCATTTGCATTTAGATTGTAATAATGACAGCGGCGCTGTGAAAGAAAAGATTGTCATTGACATACAGTGCAGACACACCACTTCAGATGCTGTGGGGTTGTTACCTTGTCTGACACTTCTGGTTTTTAGAATGACTTACAAGTTCATCTAAAGTTGTAGCAGACATTTGGCTTGTTAGGCACAATATATGTTGAGAAAACCTTGGCCCATAATAAAAAAAATGTACAGCAATTAGCTTTCACATTCAGCTGGATGAATGTGGTGTTTCTTTTTGAGGACGACACGGAGTCATGGAGGAAATGTGATCCCTAAAATTCCTACATTCAGAATGAATTTCAGCATCGTACACATACACTAAACGATTCACGCACACTAAATGAATATGGCACACGTCCATCAAAATAAACAGGTATTTTTTTGACACATTATAGATTGAATTGATAATAAAGTAAATATTAGGATCATTTATATACAAATGCTATTTTACAGTAAACAAATTAACAACAGACTTTCAGCAGACTTATAGAGAAGGACTTTCAACAAGCGCAGCACTTACACAAATTACTGAGAAATTTATGATAAAAAAAAGATTGTGGAGGCTGTTTTGTTAGACTTCAGTGCAACTTTTGACGTCATCGATCATAGTCTGCTGATGGAAAAAAACGTATGTGTTATGGATTTCCCATGCTACATTGTGGATAAAGAGTTACCAGTCTAATAGAACACAGAGGGTGTTCTTTAATGGAAGCATCTCCAATAAAATCCATTTAAAATCAGGAATTCCCCAGGGCAGCTGTCTAGGTCCTTTACTTTTTAAAATCTTTACCAATGACATGCCTCTGTCTTTGAGTAAAGCCAGTGTGTCTACTATACACCTCAGCTACTACAGCGACTGAAATTACTGGAACTCTTAACAAAGAGCTGCAGTTAGTTTCAGAATGGGTGGCAAGGAATAAGTCAGTTCTAAATATTTCTAAAACTAAAAGCTATGTATTTGGGACAAATCATTCACTAAACCCTTAACCTCAACTAAATCTTGTAATGAATCATGGGGAAATTGAGCAAGTTGAGGAGACTAAACTGCTTGGACAGGCCCTGGTTTTATCGCACCTGGACTACTGTTCAGTCGTGTGGTCAGGTGCCACAAAGAGGGATTTAGGAAAATTGCAATTGGCTCAGAACAGGGCAGCACGGCTGGCACTTGGATCTATACAGAGAGCTAACATGAATAATATGCATGTAAACCTCTCCTGGCTCGAAGTGGAGGAGAGATTAACTTCATGTTGAATGCACCTAGCTGTCTGTTTAATCTACTGGCACACAGCTCAGACACCCCACAAGACATGCCACCAGAGGTCTCTTCACAGTCCCCAAGTCCAGAACAGACTATGGCATAGGCACAGTACTACATAGAGCCATGACTACATGGAACTCTATTCCACAGTACTACATAGAGCCCTGACTACATGGAACTCTATTCCACAGTACTACATAGAGCCCTGACTACATGGAACTCTATTCCACAGTACTACATAGAGCCCTGACTACATGGAACTCTATTCCACAGTACTACATAGAGCCCTGACTACATGGAACTCTATTCCACAGTACTACATAGAGCCCTGACTACATGGAACTCTATTCCACAGTACTACATAGAGCCATGACTACATGGAACTCTATTCCACAGTACTACATAGAGTCATGACTACATGGAACTCTATTCCACAGTACTACATAGAGCCATGACTACATGGAACTCTATTCCACAGTACTACATAGAGCCATGACTACATGGAACTCTATTCCACAGTACTACATAGAGCCATGACTACATGGAACTCTATTCCACAGTACTACATAGAGCCATGACTACATGGAACTCTATTCCATGTCAAGTAACTGATGCAATCAGTAAAATTAGATTTTTTTTAACTAATAAAAAATACACCTTATGGAAGAGAGGGTACTGTGAAGAGACACACAGGCACAGACACGTGCATACAAACACACAATAACATATGCACTATACACACACATACACATGGATTTTGGGATGTAGATATGTGGTAGTATAGTAGGGGCCTGAGGGCACACATTCAATGTGTTGTGAAATCTGTTGTGAATGTTTTGTAATGTTTTAGAAATGACAGAACTGCCTTTATTTTGCTGGACCCCAGTAAGAGTAGCTTCTCCCTTGACAGGAACTAATGGGGATCCTTAATACACCCCAGGAAGAGTAGCTGTTGCCTTGACAGGAACTAACAAGGATCCATAATAAACCTCAGGAAGAGTAGCTGTTGCCTTGACAGGAACTAACAAGGATCCATAATAAACCCCAGGAAGAGTAGCTGCTGCCTTGACAGGAACTAATGGGGATCCATAATAAACCCCAGGAAGAGTAGCTGCTGCCTTGACAGGAACTAATGGGGATCCATAATAAACCCCAGGAAGAGTAGCTGCTGCCTTGACAGGAACTAATGGGGATCCTTAATAAACCCCAGGAAGAGTAGCTGCTGCCTTGACAGGAACTAATAGGGATCCATAATAAACCCCAGGAAGAGTAGCTGCTGTCTTGACAGGAACTAACAAGGATCCATAATAAACCCCAGGAAGAGTAGCTGCTGCCTTGACAGGAACTAATAGGGATCCATAATAAACCCCAGGAAGAGTAGCTGCTGTCTTGACAGGAACTAACAAGGATCCTTAATAAACCCCAGGAAGAGTAGCTGCTGCCTTGACAGGAACTAATGGGGATCCTTAATAAACCCCAGGAAGAGTAGCTGCTGCCTTGACAGGAACTAATGGGGATCCTTAATACACACCAGGAAGAGTAGCTGCTGCCTTGACAGGAACTAATGGGGATCCATAATAAACCCCAGGAAGAGTAGCTGCTGCCTTGACAGGAACTAATGGGGATCCATAAAAAACCCCAGGAAGAGTAGCTGCTGCCTTGACAGGAACTAATAGAGATCCTTAATACACACCAGGAAGAGTAGCTGCTGCCTTGGCAGGAACTAATGGGGATCCATAATAAACCCCAGGAACAGTAGCTGCTGCCTTGACAGGAACTAATGGGGATCCATAATAAACCCCAGGAAGAGTAGCTGCTGCCTTGGCAGGAACTAATGGGGATCCATAATAAACCCCAGGAAGAGTAGCTGCTGCCTTGACAGGAACTAATGGGGATCCATAATAAACCACAGGAAGAGTAGCTGCTGCCTTGGCAGGAACTAATGAGGATCCTTAATAAACCCCAGGAAGAGTAGCTGCTGCCTTGGCAGGAACTAATGGGGATCCATAATAAACCCCAGGAAGAGTAGCTGCTGCCTTGGTAGGAACTAATGGGGATCCATAATAAACCCCAGGAAGAGTAGCTGCTGCCTTGGCAGGAACTAATGGGGATCCATAATAAACCACAGGAAGAGTAGCTACTGCCTTGGCAGGAACTAACAAGGATCCATAATAAACCCCAGGAAGAGTAGCTGCTGCAGGAACTAATGGGGATCCATAATAAACCCCAGGAAGAGTAGCTGCTGCCTTGGCAGGAACTAATGGGGATCCATAATAAACCCCAGGAAGAGTAGCTGCTGCCTTGGTAGGAACTAATGGGGATCCATAATAAACCCCAGGAAGAGTAGCTGCTGCCTTGGCAGGAACTAATGGGGATCCATAATAAACCACAGGAAGAGTAGCTACTGCCTTGGCAGGAACTAACAAGGATCCATAATAAACCCCAGGAAGAGTAGCTGCTGCAGGAACTAATGGGGATCCATAATAAACCCCAGGAAGAGTAGCTGCTGCCTTGGCAGGAACTAATAAGGATCCATAATAAACCCCAGGAAGAGTAGCTGCTGTCTTGACAGGAACTAACAAGGATCCATAATAAACCCCAGGAAGAGTAGCTGCTGCCTTGACAGGAACTAATGGGGATCCTTAATACACACCAGGAAGAGTAGCTGCTGCCTTGACAGGAACTAATGGGGATCCATAATAAACCCCAGGAAGAGTAGCTGCTGCCTTGACAGGAACTAATGGGGATCCATAAAAAACCCCAGGAAGAGTAGCTGCTGCCTTGACAGGAACTAATAGAGATCCTTAATACACACCAGGAAGAGTAGCTGCTGCCTTGGCAGGAACTAATGGGGATCCATAATAAACCCCAGGAACAGTAGCTGCTGCCTTGACAGGAACTAATGGGGATCCATAATAAACCCCAGGAAGAGTAGCTGCTGCCTTGGCAGGAACTAATGGGGATCCATAATAAACCCCAGGAAGAGTAGCTGCTGCCTTGACAGGAACTAATGGGGATCCATAATAAACCACAGGAAGAGTAGCTGCTGCCTTGGCAGGAACTAATGAGGATCCTTAATAAACCCCAGGAAGAGTAGCTGCTGCCTTGGCAGGAACTAATGGGGATCCATAATAAACCCCAGGAAGAGTAGCTGCTGCCTTGGTAGGAAC
>NC_048585.1:1947500-1957500 GCF_013265735.2 Oncorhynchus mykiss
GGAGAGGTTAAACATCCCCCATGGCTGGGAGGGGATTGAACAGATCCAGGGAGAGGTTAAACATCCCCCATGGCTGGGAGGGGATTGAACAGATCCAGGGAGAGGTTAGACATCACCCATGGCTGAGAGGGGATTGAACAGATCCAGGGAGAGGTTAAACATCCCCCATGGCTGAGAGGGGATTGAACAGATCCAGGGAGAGGTTAAACATCCCCCATGGCTGTTTTTTTTTGTTGCAGTATTCTTGATCTCTGAACTTGTTATGAAGAGAATCAGTTTCCAATGATTTTAGAATTAGACTTTTCCATGAAGACGACAAATGACAATGACAACTGTTGATGATAAGGACAACTGTTGTTCCTCTATAATTCAGGACAAAGCCCTGTGTGTCTTAATGGCTCCAGTCCAAACGATGTGTTATCATACAGGTATATTCTGAGCATCCACCTGTTCATCCAGTAGCACTGCTGTTATCGACCAGTGTTCCACTCAGGGACTGAGCTGTCCCCTCCATCCCTGCCTCTCCTCCCTCCCGCTCCTATTCTCCTCCCATTCCCTCTCCTATTCTCCTCCCATTCCCCCTCCTATTCCCCCCTCTCTCCTATTCTACCCTCATTCCATCTCCTATTCCCCTCTCTCTCCTATTCTCCTCCCTCCCGCTCCTATTCTCCTCCCATTCCCTCTCCTATTCTCCTCCCATTCCCCCTCCTATTTCCCCCTCTCTCCTATTCTCCTCCCATTCCCTCTCCTATTCTCCTCCCATTCCCTCTCATATTCCCTCTGCTATTCTCCTCCCATTCCCCCTCCTATTCTCCTCCTATTCCCCCTCCTATTCTCCTCCCATTCCCACTCCTATTCCCCCCTCTCTCCTATTCTCCTCCCATTCCCTCTCCTATTCTCCTCACATTCCCCCTCCTATTCTCACCTCTCTCCTATTCTCCTCCCATTCCGTCTCCTATTCTCCTCCCATTCCCTCTCCTATTCTCCTCCAATTCCCTCTCCTATTCTCCTCCCATTCCCTCTCCTATTACCCTCTCTCTCCTATTCTCCTCCCATTCCGTCTCCTATTCTCCTCCCATTCCCTCTCCTATTCTCTTCCCATTCCCTCTCCTATTCTCCTCCCATTCCCTCTCCTATTCTCTTCCCATTCTCTCTCCTATTCTCCTCCCATTCCCTCTCCTATTCCCCTCTCTCTCCCATTCTCCTCCCATTCCCTCTCCTATTCTCCTCCTATGCCCTCTCCTATTCTCCTCCTATGCCCTCTCCTATTCCCCTCTCTCTCCTATTCTCCTCCCATTCCCTCTCCTATTCTCCTCCCATTACCTCTCCTATTCCCCTCTCTCTCCTATTCTCCTCCCATTCCCTCTCTCATTCCCTCTCCCATTCCCTCTCCTATTCCCTCTCCTATTCTCTCTCCTATTCCCCCTCCTATTCCCCTCTCTCTCCTATTCTCCTCCCATTCCGTCTCCTATTCTCCTCCCATTCCCTCTCCTATTCTCCGCTCATTCCATCTCATATTCTCCTCCCATTCCCTCTCCTATTCTCCTCCCATTCAGTATCCTATTCCCCTCCCATTCCCTCTCATATTCTCCTCCTATGCCCTCTCCTATTCTCCTCCCATTCCGTATCCTATTCCCCTCCCATTCCCTCTCATATTCTCCTCCTATGCCCTCTCCTATTCTCCTCCCATTCCCTCTCCTATTCCCCTCTCTCTCCCATCCTCCTCCCATTCCCTCTCCTATTCTCCTCCTATGCCCTCTCCTATTCTCTGCATATGCCCTCTCCTATTCCCCTCTCTCTCCTATTCTCCTCCCATTCCCTCTCCTATTCTCCTCCCATTACCTCTCCTATTCCCCTCTCTCTCCTATTCTCCTCCCATTCCCTCTCATATTCCCTCTGCTATTCCCTCTCCTATTCTCCTCCTATTCCCTCTCCTATTCCCCCTCCTATTCCCCTCTCTCTCCTATTCTCCTCCTATTCCCTCTGCTATTCTCTCTCCTATTCCCTCTCATATTCCCCCCTCTCTCATATTCTCCTCCCATTCCCTCTCCTATTCTCCTCCCATTCCCTCTCCTATTCCCCCCTCTCTCCTATTCTCCTCCTATTCCCTCTCCTATTCCCTCTGCTATTCCCTCTCCTATTCCCTCTGCTCTTCCCTCTCCTATTCCCTCTCCTATTCCCTCTGCTATTCCCTCTGCTATTCCCTCTGCTATTCCCTCTGCTATTCCCTCTGCTATTCCCTCTGCTATTCTCTCTGCTATTCTCTCTGCTATTCCCTCTGCTATTCCCTCTCCTATTCCCTCTCCTATTCCCTCTCCTATTCCCCTTCCTATTCCCCTCCCTCCTTCTCACCTGTTCGTCCAGTAGTTGTTGAATTATTGACCAGTATTCCACTCAGGGACTGAACCTCGACCCCGTACAGCTGTCCTGGTACCAGACCCTGAAAGTCCAGCTCAGTGACGTGTTTGGGGACAGGTCTGGTCTCCAGAAGGTGTGCTCCCTGGGATAGGGACACGGTGTACATGTCCACGTCTCCATCACCAGGGGTCCAGGACACCCTCAGGCTGGCAGCCTGGTCCCCTGGCCGGGCATGGAGGTTCCTCACCTGGCTGGGGACTGGGGGGGGGGGGTTGAGAGAGAAGGCAGAGAGACAGGAGTAAGGGGGGGGGGTTGAGAGAGAAGGCAGAGAGACAGGAGTAAAGGTGGGGAGGGGGGGAGGTGAGAGAAGGCAGAGAGACAGGAGTAAATGTGGGGGGGGGGAGGAGAGAGAAGGCAGAGAGACAGGAGTAAAGGGGGGGGGGGTTGAGAGAGAAGGCAGAGAGACAGGAGTAAAGGGAGGGGGGGGGAGAGAGAAGGCAGAGAGACAGGAGTAAAGGTGGGGGGGGAGGAGAGAGAAGGCAGAGAGACAGGAGTAAAGGTGGGGGGGAGGAGAGAGAAGGCAGAGAGACAGGAGTAAAGGGAGGGGGGGGGGGTTGAGAGAGAAGGCAGAGAGACAGGAGTAAAGGGAGGGGGGGTTGAGAGAGAAGGCAGAGAGACAGGAGTAAGGGGGGGGGGGTTGAGAGAGAAGGCAGAGAGACAGGAGTAAAGGGAGGGGGGGGTTGAGAGAGAAGGCAGAGAGACAGGAGTAAAGGTGGGGAGGGGGGGGAGGAGAGAGAAGGCAGAGAGACAGGAGTAAAGGTGGGGGGGGGGGAGAGAGAAGGCAGAGAGACAGGAGTAAAGGGGGGGGGGGTTGAGAGAGAAGGCAGAGAGACAGGAGTAAAGGGAGGGGGGGGGTGAGAGAGAAGGCAGAGAGACAGGAGTAAAGGGAGGGGGGGGAGGAGAGAGAAGGCAGAGAGACAGGAGTAAAGGTGGGGGGGGAGGAGAGAGAAGGCAGAGAGACAGGAGTAAAGGTGGGGGGGGAGGAGAGAGAAGGCAGAGAGACAGGAGTAAAGGGAGGGGGGTGTTGAGAGAGAAGGCAGAGAGACAGGAGTAAAGGTGGGGGGGGGGGGGAGAGAGAAGGCAGAGAGACAGGAGTAAAGGTGGGGGGGAGGAGAGAGAAGGCAGAGAGACAGGAGTAAAGGGAGGGGGGGGGTTGAGAGAGAAGGCAGAGAGACAGGAGTAAAGGGAGGGGGGGTTGAGAGAGAAGGCAGAGAGACAGGAGTAAGGGGGGGGGGGTTGAGAGAGAAGGCAGAGAGACAGGAGTAAAGGGAGGGGGGGGTTGAGAGAGAAGACAGAGAGACAGGAGTAAAGGTGGGGAGGGGGGGGGAGAGAGAAGGCAGAGAGACAGGAGTAAAGGTGGGGGGGGGGGAGAGAAGGCAGAGAGACAGGAGTAAAGGGGGGGGTTGAGAGAGAAGGCAGAGAGACAGGAGTAAAGGGAGGGGGGGGTGAGAGAGAAGGCAGAGAGACAGGAGTAAAGGGAGGGGGGGGGAGGAGAGAGAAGGCAGAGAGACAGGAGTAAAGGTGGGGGGGAGGAGAGAGAAGGCAGAGAGACAGGAGTAAAGGTGGGGGGGGAGGAGAGAGAAGGCAGAGAGACAGGAGTAAAGGGAGGGGGGGTTGAGAGAGAAGGCAGAGAGACAGGAGTAAAGGTGGGGGGGGGGGGAGAGAGAAGGCAGAGAGACAGGAGTAAAGGGAGGGGGGGGGGGTGAGAGAGAAGGCAGAGAGACAGGAGTAAAGGGAGGGGGGGGTTGAGAGAGAAGGCAGAGAGACAGGAGTAAAGGGAGGGGGGGTTGAGAGAGAATGCAGAGAGACAGGAGTAAAGGTGGGGGGGGGAGAGAGAAGGCAGAGAGACAGGAGTAAAGGGGGGGGTTGAGAGAGAAGGCAGAGAGACAGGAGTAAAGGTGGGGGGGGGGAGGAGAGAGAAGGCAGAGAGACAGGAGTAAAGGGAGGGGGGGGTTGAGAGAGAAGGCAGAGAGACAGGAGTAAAGGGAGGGGGGGGGGTTGAGAGAGAATGCAGAGAGACAGGAGTAAAGGGAGGGGGGGAGGAGAGAGAAGGCAGAGAGACAGGAGTAAAGGTGGGGGGGGAGAGAAGGCAGAGAGACAGGAGTAAAGGGGGGGGGTTGAGAGAGAAGGCAGAGAGACAGGAGTAAAGGGAGGGGGGGGTTGAGAGAGAAGGCAGAGAGACAGGAGTAAAGGGAGGGGGGGGGTTGAGAGAGAAGGCAGAGAGACAGGAGTAAGGGGGGGGTTGAGAGAGAAGGCAGAGAGACAGGAGTAAAGGTGGGGGGGGGGGAGAGAAGGCAGAGAGACAGGAGTAAAGGGAGGGGGGGGGTGTTGAGAGAGAAGGCAGAGAGACAGGAGTAAAGGTGGGGGGGGGGGGAGAATGGAGATGGGTCAGACAGGAGTAAAGGTGGGGGGGGGAGAGAGAAGGCAGAGAGACAGGAGTAAAGGGGGGGGTTGAGAGAGAAGGCAGAGAGACAGGAGTAATGGGAGGGGGGGGGTGAGAGAGAAGGCAGAGAGACAGGAGTAAAGGGAGGGGGGGGAGGAGAGAGAAGGCAGAGAGACAGGAGTAAAGGTGGGGGGGAGGAGAGAGAAGGCAGAGAGACAGGAGTAAAGGTGGGGGGGGGAGGAGAGAGAAGGCAGAGAGACAGGAGTAAAGGGAGGGGGGGGTTGAGAGAGAAGGCAGAGAGACAGGAGTAAAGGTGGGGGGGGGGAGGAGAGAGAAGGCAGAGAGACAGGAGTAAAGGGAGGGGGGGGGGTGAGAGAGAAGGCAGAGAGACAGGAGTAAAGGGAGGGGGGGGTTGAGAGAGAAGGCAGAGAGACAGGAGTAAAGGGAGGGGGGGGTTGAGAGAGAATGCAGAGAGACAGGAGTAAAGGTGGGGGGGGGAGAGAGAAGGCAGAGAGACAGGAGTAAAGGGGGGGGGTTGAGAGAGAAGGCAGAGAGACAGGAGTAAAGGTGGGGGGGGGGAGGAGAGAGAAGGCAGAGAGACAGGAGTAAAGGGAGGGGGGGGTTGAGAGAGAAGGCAGAGAGACAGGAGTAAAGGGAGGGGGGGGTTGAGAGAGAATGCAGAGAGACAGGAGTAAAGGGAGGGGGGGGGGAGAGAGAAGGCAGAGAGACAGGAGTAAAGGTGGGGGGGGGAGAGAAGGCAGAGAGACAGGAGTAAAGGGGGGGGGTTGAGAGAGAAGGCAGAGAGACAGGAGTAAAGGGAGGGGGGGGTTGAGAGAGAAGGCAGAGAGACAGGAGTAAAGGGAGGGGGGGGGTTGAGAGAGAAGGCAGAGAGACAGGAGTAAGGGGGGGGGGGTTGAGAGAGAAGGCAGAGAGACAGGAGTAAAGGTGGGGGGGGGGGGGAGAGAAGGCAGAGAGACAGGAGTAAAGGGAGGGGGGGGGGGTGTTGAGAGAGAAGGCAGAGAGACAGGAGTAAAGGTGGGCGGGGGGGGGGGGGAGAATGGAGATGGGTCACAATGTGGATCACTTATATAAAGTTGAAGACTGGCCAACAAAACTATGCGGTGTTTTTTTTATTTTAAAATCTTTAGATGAAGTTATATGGAATGAAGTGATAACAAGAGGTTATTCTGTTGTTTTACCTGAAATACCTGTGACAGAAATGCTATGAAACACAATGTGAGGTTATTTGGAAAACCAAGCCGGGCAGCTGCCCACTCTGTTCCCCTACTGACCTGTCCTGCCCTCGATGAACTGAGGTCTCTGGTTGGGTCCACTGAAGGTGGACACCACCATCTTGTACAGGCGTCCCGGGGTGAGCGAGGCCAGGCGGTGGTCACGGGCCTCGTTGCCCAGGGTTACGGGCGGGTAAACCCGCGTGTCGTTGAAGAGGATCTGGACCTCGTAGTGATCAACGTCCCCCAGCGCTGGAGACCATGTGACCACCAGGTCACCTGTACCGCTGTCACCCAGGGCCAGGCTCCGCACCGCAGAGGGGACTACGGAGACGGTCAAATACAACTTTATTTAAACATTTCAACTATTCACAGAACACTAAAGGGCTCAATGGTTTGATTGGCTGAGGGGAATTTGACCCATGACGCCCACTAGTTTAAGGTTAACTTTGCGCTGCCAAAATGTTACTGAATGTGATCGTAGGTACAATTCCCATGCGCCGAATTCTAGATATCACACCTACAAAAAATCTTCCAAATAAGCTGTATATTGGTTTTCCGTGGACTTGGCCACACAGAATACTCAGCAGCACAGCATTTTACTGAAACCTTCTACCAACACTGCAGTAGCAACAGACACAGACTCACAGACTGTAGTTAATAGACTCACACATTCTCCTGTCAGTAGCAACAGACACAGACTGTAGTTAATAGACTCACACGTTCTCCTGTCAGTAGCAACAGACACAGACTGTAGTTAATAGACTCACACATTCTCCTGTCAGTAGAAACAGACACAGACTGAAGTTAATAGACTCACACGTTCTCCTGTCAGTAGCAACAGACACAGACTGTAGTTAATAGACTCACATTCTCCTGTCAGTAGCAACAGACACAGACTCACAGACTGTAGTTAATAGACTCACACGTTCTCCTGTCAGTAGCAACAGACACAGACTGTAGTTAATAGACTCACACATTCTCCTGTCAGTAGAAACAGACACAGACTGTAGTTAATAGACTCACAGACTGTAGTTAATAGACTCACACGTTCTCCTGTCAGTAGAAACAGACACAGACTGTAGTTAATAGACTCACACATTCTCCCGTCAGTAGAAACAGACACAGACTCACAGACTGTAGTTAATAGACTCACACATTCTCCTGTCAGTAGAAACAGACACAGACTGTAGTTAATAGACTCACAGACTGTAGTTAATAGACTCACACGTTCTCCTGTCAGTAGCAACAGACACAGACTCACAGACTGTAGTTAATAGACTCACACGTTCTCCCGTCAGTAGAAACAGACACAGACTGTAGTTAATAGACTCACACGTTCTCCTGTCAGTAGCAACAGACACAGACTGTAGTTAATAGACTCACACATTCTCCTGTCAGTAGAAACAGACACAGACTGAAGTTAATAGACTCACACATTCTCCCGTCAGTAGAAACAGACACAGACTGTAGTTAATAGACTCACAGACTGAAGTTAATAGACTCACACATTCTCCTGTCAGTAGCAACAGACACAGATTGTAGTTAATAGACTCACAGACTGTAGTTAATAGACTCACACATTCTCCTGTCAGTAGCAACAGACACAGACTCACAGACTGAAGTTAATAGACTCACACATTCTCCTGTCAGTAGCAACAGACACAGACTCACAGACTGTAGTTAATAGACTCACACGTTCTCCCGTCAGTAGAAACACTGGACTGGTACTCTCCGCTCCAGGTGCTGACAGTGACTGTATAAAGCCTCCCGGGGACCAGGGAGCTGAACACGCAGTCGTTCTGCGAGCGCGCCACCGTCTGGTTCTGGACGACCGTGTTGTTGTACTTAATGACCACCTCGTAACGGTCCAAGTCTCCAGACGCATGGCGCCAGTAGACTTTCAGGAAGTCGTCCCTGGCAGAGTGGATGGCGTTGGGGTTCTGGACACTGGATGGTTCTGGGTAGAGAGAGGGGTAGAAGAGATGTCATCAGGTCAAGAGGTCAAGTAGGATGTGGGGTGTTTTTCATTAAACACAACACCGTTGTCATTTTAAGAGACACACGTTTTCTCCAAAAATGTTCCCTACCAATTGAACAATTTGTCTCCTAGATCACCAGAAAATAAATCTATATTAACACATTCATCCATGTAAGTATATACAGTGAATTCGGGAAAGTATTCAGACCCCTTGACTTTTTTCACATTTTGTTATGTTACAGCCTCATTCTAAAATGGAATGAAAAGTTTTTTCCCCTCATCAATCTACACACAATACCCCATAATGGCATCACAATACCCCATAATGACATCACAATACCCTATAATGACATCACAATACCCTATAATGACATCACAATACCCCCATGCTGGCAAAGCAAAAACAGGTTTTTAGACATTTTTGCTCATTTATAAAGAATATACAACTGGATTAACACATTTCCATAAGAATTCAGACCCTTTACTCAGTACTTTGTTGAAGTACCTTTGGCAGCGATTACAGACTTGAGTCTTCTTGGGTATGATGCTACAAGCTTGGCACACCTGTATTTGAGGAGTTTCTCCCATTCTTCTCTTCAGATCCTCTCAAGCTCTGTCAGATTGGCTGAGAAGCATCACTGTATAGCTATTTTCAGGTCTCTCTAGAGGTGTTCAAGTCCGGGCTCTGGCTGGGCCACGCAAGGACATTCAGAGACTGTTGGAAGGTGAACCTTCATCCCAATCTGAGGTCTTGAGCACTCTGGAGCAGGTTTTCATCAAGGATCTCTCTGTACTTTGCTCCGTTCATCTTTCCATTAATCTTGACTAGTCTCCCAGTCCCTGCTGCTGAAAAACATCCCCACAGCATGATGCTGCCACCACCATGCTTCACCGTAGGGATGGTGCCACCATGCTTCACCGTAAGGATGGTAACAGGTTTCCTACAGATGTGACGCTTGGCATTCAAGCCAAAGAGTTCAAACTTGGTTTCATCAGACCAGAGAATCTGGTTTCTCATGGTCTAAGAGTCTTTAAGTGCCTTTTGGCAAACTCCAAGCAGGCTGTCATGTGCCATTTACTGAGGAGTGGCTTCCGTCTAGCCACACTAGCATAAAGGCCTGATTGGTGGAGTGCTGCAGAGATAGTTGTCCTTCTGGAAGTTTCTCCCATCTCCACAGAGGAACTTTGGAGCTCTGTTAGAGTGACCATAGGGTTCTTGGTCACATCCCTGACCAAGGACTTTCTCCCCCAATTGCTCAGTTCGGCCGGGCGGCCAGCTCTAGGAAGGGTGTTGGTGGTTCAATACGTCTTCCATTTAAGAATGATGGAGGCCACTGTGTTCTCGGGGACCTTCAATGCTGCTGAAATCTGTTGGTACGCTTCCCCAGCTCTGTGCCTCGACAGGGTTATTGCTCTGACATGCACTGTCAACTGTGGGACCTTATATAGACAGGTGTGTGCCTTTCCAAATCATGTCCAATCAATTGAATTTACCACAGGTTTACCACAAGTTGTAGAAATCTCAAGGATGATCAATGGAAACAGGATGTAACTGAATTCAATTTCGAGTCTCACAGAAAAGAGTCTGAAGAATTATTAAGGTATTTATGTTTTTTATTTTTAAGAAAACCTGTTTTCGCTTTGTCATTATGGGGTATTGTGATGTCATTATGGGGTATTGTGATGTCATTATGGGGTATTGTGATGTCATTATGGGGTATTGTGATGTCATTATGGGGTATTGTGATGTCATTATGGGGTATTGTACGTAGATTGATGTGAGGAGATGTGATTTTAATAAATTTTAGAATAAGGCTGTAATGTAACAAAATGTGTAAAAAATCAAGGGGTCTGAATACTTTCAGAACGCACTGTAAACAGAGTGATAGACAGTGATCAAGATGAGGGGCCCAAGAGACAGTGTGTGTGTATGTGTGTTGGTTTGTAATGCGTGCCTGCATCTGTGTGTGTTGGTTTGTAATGCTT